>NW_019640807.1:541730-666066 GCF_000599845.2 Trichogramma pretiosum
TCGATAGGAAATTTCCTCAGCTTTCCGATGGTGCAGTCAGATTTTCCGATAAATTTTATTTTCACGAGGAAAAATCACAAATAAACCAAAAAGTTCACTTTTTCCGTACTGACTTTTTCGACATTTTTAACCCTCAATGTTTGAAGGCGATTTTCGCCGTGAAAATTGAATATTTCGGAAAATCTGACTGCACCATCGGAAAGCTGAGGAAATTTCCTATCGAACACAGTGGTCAGTTATTATTTTTAAATGAGTTTTCATACTTTTTCAGCGACTTAGAAATTGAGTAACTAGCCGCATTTGCAAGAAAACATGATTTTTCGTCCTCTAAATCACAAAAGTAGCTATAAAAATAAGCACTATGGAAATTTCAATGGTTCCTACGTGGTTACATGTTCCTAGGACCCCCAAAAACATTTCCCGGGGGTCCGTATCCGCGTAGGTTGAAAAAAAAATTTGCCGCGATTCTACCTCCAAAAATGCGTTTCATTTAGAGAATTGCTCATATACGCGCGTATTAAACACGCGTCAACAGCTATACACACACGCATGTGTACGGCTTACAAGTTATATGCGTATAGTATGAATAAAAACGAGAATTTCAGCGAAAGATCGCGAGCCCTTAAACAAGAGCACGCGCGGGGCTATATATCGGCTGCAACTTCCGTTAAAACTCGTTTTCTCGCCCTGCGAAACAAGAATAAGATGAAAAAAAGAGCTACGGCGGCTTCGATGCGAGTTTATATATATATAAAATACACGGTACACGCGTTTAGCAATCGTGTGTGTGTGTGTGTGTGTACTGCACTGGTAGCCGCACAGTGCAGCACGTGCTCGTCGCAGTGCACAGGAGGATTCACGTGTGTATATATGTGTGTGTCTGGCAAACGCGAAGAAAAAGAAAGTCATCCGCCAGGGCTTTTGCGGGCTGGTTTCCAACATATTTAATAAACCTACACACGCGTACGCGATATATTGTACATATACACAGACACAGACATACACACACAGTGAGAGGTGTATACCGCGAGAAGGTGATGCGATAAATCGCGTGAGCGTTATACAACACAGAAGCAGCAGCAGCAGCAGCAGCAGCAGCAGCCTACAACAGAAGCTGCAAAAGGCTCACAGGCAGCGCGTCGTAGTCTTTTCTCTCCCTTCGAGGCTCTGCGCGCTCAGAGGATATACCTTTTTTGCTCCTATCCTTTTGGGAGCGATATATGCTACTGCTTCTTTCTCTCTCTTTCTCCTCTCTGCTTCTTTCTCGTTTCTCTCTCTTTTTTCTTCCTCCTCTTCTTCGCTCCGCGCTGCAGAGCCGAGAGGATCGCGCGAGCTAAAAAGGGATGCGTGCCTCGGTATATAGACACTTTCGCGCGCGCTCGGCCATATATAGGTTCCAGGTATATACGCGAGAGTGTATCGCGCCCATAAAGTTCGCATACTACTGCCCGTGCACACGAGAGCAGCAGGTACGAGATCCTTTCGCAAGCGACAATAAAGATGCTAGTCTTATATACGTGTGTGTGTGTGTGTATGTATGTGCGCGCCCCGTCGCCACCGCCACTGCGTTAGAACTGCCGTGAATTTTTTCCTCCGTCCGAGCGAGATGATCGATTGCACCGCGCGCTTCGAGCCTTCGAGCTCTGCGCGCGAATATATTTATATGTTTATTAGTATGTCTTTTGCGGCGGGTCAAGACTGCTCCGACACTTTTCTAATTTTAGTTTAGTTTCTTTTCTCAACGAAATAGCCTAGCTAGGAATTAGTTATATTTTTAATACACCTATTGTATACTGCATCTATTTTTCTGCGAATATACGAGGGATATATCATTTCGACATCGATCGTCGAAATCCTGCATAAAGCTGAATAATATATCTAGCGTCGTATTCTCCAAATTTTTTTTCACCCATTGTCTCGATCCGATCGCGCGTTTTGTCTTTATTTCATATACGCGAGCTCGCCACCGGCCAATAAAAGACACGCACAAAAAAATTGGGTCATTTCCAGCACATAGATACATTCGCGTTAGCTAGATTACCTGCTACACGGCCGAGCTATTAATCACGCGATTATCGATATATTTTTTTTTCCTCGCCGCTCGCGACATATCCTATATACAAATATTTTATAATATTATCTAGCATAACGAATGGTATACACAAGGCGCAACACAATACTTATAAAAGTTTCGCGAGGCCGCTCGGCGCACAGGTATTTTTTCATGTATACATATTGTGCCAGTGCACTATTATTGTGTGTATAACACGGACAAAAACTGGTCCTGCGTGCGGATCGCGTCGAAACCCGCGAACACGTATTTATAAAAGCCATATAATAACGTCGAATAAACGTGTAACCACGACGTAATATATTATAAACGTACGCGAGAGACAGAGAGCAAAACTAGTTTTAATGTGTATAAAAGCGACCGCAGCAGCAGCAAGTCGGGCGCGAAAAAAGGCCCCGAAAAGCCATAGGCAGACACACGTGCACGCGTGTGCATGCATGTGCAGCATAGTAGTGGTGTTGTTTGCGCCTTTATTATACATATACACAAGCATCGGCCACTGTATGGTCATTCGAGCCTGTCATTATCATTGTCATTATTACTCAAAAGCAGCCCGTGGACCAAAAAAACTCGTATCGTTATTATTATATATCGTGGCATGCAGATCGACCGGCAGTCGCGAAAAAGGAGAGATAGAGAGAGAAAAACCGCGAGAATAATCGATCGCGACTCGTACACAGACGGAGAAAGTAGACGCGTTCGTTGTTAAATACGTCGCCGATTTTTGTATTATTTAAGCCCCAGCCGCGCGGCGCAGAGCACCGATAATAATCTCGAAGCCCGTAAGAAACGAAGCCCCCGTAAGAGTCGTGAAATTTTGCATAATCGATTCCCCCGCGCGTCGCGCACTTGTGGCGTGTTGTGTTCTGTTGCGATCGCATCCAGTTCTCGCACGATTTTATGTGTATAAATACACGTGTATATATACAGTAGTGTACGTACGTGCAACCACCGAGAGAGTAACTTTGCGTAATTGGCGCGCGCGCGAGCAAGTACACACACACACACGTACGTTATAGTACACAGATATGGGACTGGTTTTTCGACGAGAGAGAGAGAGAGAGACGATCTGCACGCGCTCGACACGCAACTATGTATATACATAATACGGCAGGATGCCAGTGTGCAGCTCTTAATATAACAGCAGCAGCGCACCACGGCATTCGATGCTGCGAGAGAGTTCATATATACGTACGTGTACACAGTATATGCAGCCCATAAGAGTCGTCGTCGTCGTGATCGTCACAGTGCACTTAGTTTTTTGCCTATTTTGCGCGCGATAAACGCTGTTGCCGATCGCTGCTGCTTGTGCTGTATATATATATATATATATATAGCTGCAAAATTAGCAGCAGCGTGATCGGTAACTCGCGCGTATGTGTGTGCGTATATACGCGGGACGCGAAGAAGATTTTGCACCGAGCGTTGATCTCCTGAGAAATATATAAGAGAGAGAGAGAGAGAGAAAAGTAACAATCGTGATTGTCCCGATTATTATGCCTTGGCAAAGAGGTGCACGTATATATATAGAGAGAAAAAGAAAATGCACACGGCAGCCTGTGCAGGAGCACATGCAGTGCGCAGCTCGTCTCTGTAATATGCATGTAAGCGGCCGCCTGATTACACTCGCTCTCTCTCTCTCTGATCTTTCTCTCTCGAGCTTCTGCGCTTATGTAAACCCATGCACACGCCGATGTGTGTATATTATATGCACGTACGAGGCAGCAGCAGCAGAGAGCGAATAAAATATTGTGTAAATGTTTCCGAGAGAATTTCGCAAGAGATTTTTTAACGGGTAGAAAAAAAGAGAGACACCCTCGTCGTCGTTAGCTGCGCCGATCTGTGCACGGCTAATTCGTGGTACACGTTGTAAGAACGAATTCGAGATACGTCCGCGCGTAGGGTGCGGAATTCGGAGAGGATGAAGAGGTTGAATTTCGAGAGTACGCGGTCGAAACGTAGCGTGACCTTGGCACATTTCGTTGTTGTTTCTTTACGAATAATTATATTCGTTTGCGCCGATTGCTCAAAAACATTATGAAAATCGAGTGTTATAATTAGTTGCGGTACATCCGACACTAGATGGCAGAGTACCTTTATTCGTGAATCCGCAAGTGTCAAAGTTGAAATAACTGCATAAGTAACTGTAAATAACTGGAGTAGATGGTAATGTAATAAGCTATTTGTTGTAACAAGTATCGTTTGTAAGATGAAAGTAAGCAGATCAATTATCACGCAGCATCTGTAAACTCGTAATTGCCCTCTCTGTCGTTCGCTCGTACGATAATTCCACAGCAAAAACAGTGACACAACGTTACGAACCGAACAATATGTCAATCGACAAGAGCGCGCGAAAGTAAAAACATTGTCACGTGCGCAACTGTATACAACATATCGTAAACACGATACCCAGGTGTCTGTCTTCTCATTAGCAGCGCCAAGAGCCATGTAGCGGGTGATGCAGGCCCGATAAGTAGCGCCCAAATCGTTTACAGATAAGAACGATTGGGTAGGCTCGGCGGCGGTATACACTGCTATACCAATGATTCGTCGAGCCGCCGATCGAGCTCCTAAATCGATCCTCGTTATGGTTTCTTAATTACCCTATCATTAGTTGAAAGAGACTCGAGTCTGTAAGCGAGTACTATCGAAAGAGTCAGTGCTCGTAATCGTCTTGTAAACAGCGAAGCTCTGGTTTTAAGTAGTTGAATTTGTGATCCATTAAACTCTATCAGAATTTTACAATTATATGGAGTCAGGTTGTAATCGTTTATTGCAATTGGATATTGGTTGAATGCAGTGACAGTGTCAGTGAAAAATGACGTCTAAGAGCCCCAAAAGTTCAATGACGACGAGATTCTTTCAGTTATTTGTCAAGAAACCTCGTCCCGGAAAAAATAAGGTAGAATTAATTAATACATCATGCTGTACAGCCCTTTTTTACTTTCATGTTAATTAATCTGTCCTCACGTCTTGAGTGGTAAATAATAAAATAAAAAAGTGACGTAGCACGAGGTTAAAGAAACTCGACTCAAATTTTCGTGATGTTAAAAGTTGAATAGTCAAGTCTCGAGCGTAATTACAAACTGTTTGTCAAATAACAATATCTCCATGAACTTGCCAGTACATTTAATTCTTGAAAAATACTAAAATTCCCTACCCTTGTACGTTCATATAAATGAACTTCGCCTCTCTGGGTACAATCGTGTACGCCTTACCGTACGAAGAAGCATATTATAGCTGCGCGGCGGTGCAACAGCTGTGGCGCAGGGCAGCAACGGTCTTCGCGTTGCAGCGAAGCGGCACGCGCTCGTAATTTTCTTATACGCGCATCGCGCGCCAGTTCTCGATATACATTTTATACCTATACCCGAAGAATGCGAGTAAGTACGAATTTACTCGCCCGAGGAGGCCTTGGATTCGGGGTCGCAGTGCTGGAAACAATTGCACTGTTGGCGATAGGATGATAAAACTGTACGACACAAGGTATACAACTGCAATGAAATTTTTAAATTTATTTATTTTAACGACGTATAAAATCTCTAAAACATAAAAACATATATAAAAAAAAAATAAAATCATGCCCATCAATGGCCATCGCGAGCTAATTGGCCGCCAGGCAAATGCGCCACAGATCCTCGTTCCTCAGACTCTCTAAGATCTTTTCGCAGCAGAGAATCGGCAGCCGCTGGCCGATCAACTTCGAAAAACAATCCAGCGCCCACTCACGGAAAAATCTCCTCGACGCTTTCTCGGACAGATGCCGGGAACAGGCCTCGCAATGCACTTCGTCGGGTAGATACCAGTAATTCACCGTACTCGCGAACTCGTAGTAATCACCGTAGGTGAACAGTTTGGCCGCCTGTTTAGCTCCCAGCCGGGTCAGATCGTAGAGCGACAGACTCTGATTCAGCCTCAGTCTGCTGGCTACCCTCGCGAACTCGTCTTCGTCGTACCAAGCTGCCGATCTTTCGTCCGATTTCTCGAGCAGTTCGCGCTCGTCGAAGAATCGCATGATCGTCAGGGCGTCGTTCGGGTCCAGCTCGTATCCTCGCTCCTCGAGAAGTTGGACGACGGTCAGAATACCGGAGGCTAATCTCAATTTGAACATAACATCGCGATTCGATGGCATTCTACTTAATTTCTCAGCGAAGTGACTCGTGGTGGGAAAAACGAATTTCGACAGATCGGCACCGTGATCCAAGAGTGCACCGACCACACGCGGCATGAGATTCGCCACTGCTCTTTCCAATGGTGTCCGTCCCTCCTTGTCTCGAGCATCGACCCGCACAATCTGCCGCATCTCATTATTTATCTCGAAGAACAGCTCCGCCAAGTCCTCGTCCTCGCATCTCTCGCAGATAACGTGCAGAGGCGTCGATCCCTCCTCGTTGGTCATACTCGAATCTGCGCCTCGCCTCAGCAACAATTCGGTCAACTTTTTTACGCCGTAGAGATTCGCGTTGCGCAATACCACGTGCAGCGGTGAGTTACCCCACCTGTCCCGAGCATTGACCCTCACCGGACGATACTCCTCGTGGCTCAGCTCGAACAACATCATCGCCAAATCGTACGCGTCGTTGCTGCGTCTCTTGCCCACCAGATGCAGAGGAGTCGATCCCTCCTCGTTGGCCGAGTTAGGATCCGCGCCGTGCCTCAGCAGCAGCACGGACAGATCCTCGTGGACGTCGTCGCGCAGAGCCAAGTGCAGCGGCGAGTCGCCCGTTTCTCTCCAAACGACATTGGGATCCTGGCCGAGCTCGAGGAATTTCTCGACGATCGAGCCGAGGCCCGCGGCGCAGGCCGCGTGAAAGTGCGTGTATCCGGACTCGACGTCGACGTGGTTCGCGTCGAACCTGTTGTAAATTTTGAACAGTTCGTGGACGACGACGGCGCTGCGGTGTTTGGCCGCGCGGTTCAGCGGAGTGGAGCGGCGAGATATCGGCTCGCCGTTTTCGTCGACTCGGGGCTCGTCCCTGTAGCCGGTACTGACCACGAACTCGATGACTCGTCGTCCTCGTGCGTTTTCGTCCCACGTCGCGGCCTCCGACATGATGTGCTCGATCTCTTCGGGTAGAAAGATGTCTCGGAGATTCGGAAGTTGGCCCCTCCAATCATGAATCAAGTTGGGATAAAGTTGATTGAGAAATTCACGTCGTTCTTCTTCGATCTCCCATTTGACGTTCGCTCGTAGGCTCTTTAATTTTTCTATTTTTTGCTGATCGAGATGATCCACTGTTATCTCGATTTGCGACATTATACTCGCTCACTCGCACACACACGGGATACACGAAAATCACCAATTGCACTTCCAGCCTTCTTCGTTCTACGGAGTCGCTGTGTAGACTGACTGCGCACGTCCACTACGATCTATCATTAGAGAGTGTAAAGTAAAAAAAATTAGAAAATAAGAAATCGCAAATCCAGCGAAGTAGGGGCTCTGCCTATGCCTTATACAGCCATATGTTCTATCGTTATTATTGTCGCTTCTGTTGTACGGAGCAGGTGGCCCCTACTACTCTGAATTTACGGCTTACGCTCGCTACTGAACTACATTGAGAGAAAGAGAGAGAAAGCTGCGCACCAGCAGGCGCAACGCGAGTGAGAAAAATACAGAAACGTAGCAAAGACACGATTATCGAAGAAAATGGAAATTTCTTTTGGGCATGAGCGTAGAGTAGTTGACGTCATCTAGCAATAAGTGAGCGATCGCACTCTCGATGCTCAATTTGGATCGAGCGGCAATCGGAGCGCGCGAAAGACTCCGTTTGTCGGGAGATTCTATTCGATTGTTATGCTTGCTGGCTCGTTTTTCGCGAATTTACTTCTTCGATATGTTACAGGCAAAACTCATTTTTCGGCAAAATCAGAAAAGTTTTAGATTTGAGAAGATGACCGAAGACCGAAACAGTCAGAGAACAATTACGTCATAATATTACCTATGCCTATTACCTACCTTCTATCTATCTATCGCTGCTGTTTCTCTTTCGATTTCGTAAAGCGCCGTGTAGCGGTAAGTTAGGTACTATAATTAGTATTTGTGTCGGTAATGAGAGGACTTTATATAACAAAAATGCCGAAGGTCGGTTAGTCATTGCTGATTCTGCCTAAAATATCTAAGGTATAATTACATTTATTGCCCTAAAACCAGAGGCATTTCTGTTTTTGCCTAATTGCGAACTAATTGCCATTAAAATTTACCACCACGATAAATGACTTTTTCTTTCAACTCAACCGATACTTACAAATTTGTCCGAACGTTAACAGGCATCCTCAGCTACATACGACTCGCTCGAATGAAATATGCACGTCATACTCTCCCGACGCTCGACGCAATCATCGTCGATATTGACTTCGGCATCAGCAGCGAGACGACGCGTCTTCGCGCGCGCTCGTTCGTTTTCGAGGAAAAAGCGCTTACGGATTTAAATTCCACCTTGTTACCTGTCCTTCGTCGCTCGAGACTCCGAACGCTTCTTTTTCTTTTCTTTTTTTTTGACGCGATGTTAATGCATTCATCATCGTCCTTTATGCGCGCCCTCGACGGCGCATGATTATATACATATTAGAGCGGTTAATTTGACAAAGCCGCGCGCGCGCGATACATCCGTCTCGCCGCGATTTATCATCGGCAAATAGATCGATCGATCGAAAAAAACATCGTACTTTCCGTACCATATTTGCATGGCTCTCGATCTTTCAACTCAACGCTCGGCCATCCAGATATTTACGCGAACTTTTTTTTTTTCAAGATTACACACGACTTATCTTGCCAATCGTGTTCGTATGTGTGTGTGTGTGTGTACACCTGACGTGCCTCTCGCGGGCTCGTTTTTTTTATTATGTATACACAAGCGTGCGTGCGCGCACAAACATAATTGCGTAAAAGTCGCTTTAACTGCGGCTGCTGCTGCTGCTGTGCGCGGCTTATCTCGTCGACTCTCCAAGTGTATATATATACATGCTGCACTCGAGCTGCAAGTGCAACAGCGACTCGCACGTATCCAAAGTATTCGAACGATGCATTGCACAGCAGCAGCAGCGTTTCAAGAGCATTATAATATTGTGTCGAAATAACGAGTAAGTAGCAATCGCGCGGCGACCCGAAGATAAGCTCCGTCATGTATGCGGCGTGCATACACTCATAAACAGTGCCCCGTGTGTGTACCGCAGAGAGAGAGACACGAAGCGAAATAAACAAGTGGGGGAGCTGCGAACCGCAAAATTCGGCATTCTAATTTCGTGCTCCCAACAACACACGTGCTGTACGCGATATGGTGTATTATTGAAGGTATGTGCGCCTTGTGTGTCGAAAAATTATTAGACGTTAATGATGCACGCGTTGCAACAGGGGGGCCATGTGCTCCCATGTGGAGCTGCGAATGCCGAAAGCTCGATTACAACGTTGATATACACGAACTCGGCTGAAGAGGAAGAGGGGGAGAGGGTAGGTTATTTTCCTAACCGACAACGTTATTATTACGATGCACCGGCCTCCTGCTTGGGTATGCGCGAATGTAAACGCAGTTTAAGCTCCAACGAGTGTATATACATGTGTTAAGTGCGCGCGAGGGAGAAGTTTTCGCGCGCCACTCGATCCTTATCTCTAGTGCATACAATTTTTATCGCGAGTGCTCTTTGCGAGAGCTTGGGGATTAAGAGAATTATACGAGAGCTCCGAGATAATTGTGTACGTGCGAGTACTCGACGCCGAGTGGACACTTTATTTCGAGATAAAAAGTGCGGGAATTGAGAACGATTATTATATTAATAAGCAATTTATTCAGCTGCACTAAGAATCGGTGCGTTGCGTATTGCTTAATGAATAATGCGTTAACGTGCGTATTGATGATTAATATTGTAGCACCATCAAATGTTAAATTAGACACAAAGAAATTGGGTTACCCAAGTCGCAATTTCTTTGTGAAGTCTGAACATACTATTTTGATAATTTTTTGCCGCTTGCGAGTTTACAGTACTCCATCTGTCGAGGAAATTACAAAGCTCATGGTCGAAAGTGACACCTTCGATTGCGATGAATCGTGCTATAATACCAAACGAATTCTGGAATATTAATAATTTAGTTTTTCCTTAAAAATATAACGCTTTTCACAAAGATTCGCATACAATATGTATTAATCGAACAAGTACTGTCTCTGAAAATTCTACCGTTGTCACGATATCAACTCGCTTACTCGTTTTTTCTACATTCCCCGTAGATCGAGTGAAGAGTTTCACATCAAACATGAAATATTGCGTGAGTTGACTGCGGGCAGACACCGAAACTGAAACTTTTTGACATTCCGAACATTAGTTTAGAACGACAAAAGATGAAAATAAGAAAAAATTTGAAAATTGAAAAAAAAACATGAAAAGGAGAGTCTTAGAAAAATGTTTACAAAATCTGCAATAAGGTTTGAGCAAGTTAAAAATTAATTTGAAACACGAACATTCGAAAATCAGTTTGTTTGTGTATAAAAATTGACTCGATTCCCCGACGCTCTCGTGTACAGTTTGACTTGTGCAGAGTTTGTATGTGTATAAAAATTGGCTTTCGTGTAGAGTTTGTATGTGTATAAAAATTGACTCGATCCCCCGACGTTCTCGTGTACAGTTCGACTTGTGCAGAGTTTGTATGTGTATAAAAATTGGCTTTCGTGTACAGTTTGACTTGTGTAGAGTTTGAATGCGTATGAAAATTGACTCGATCCCTCGACGCTTTTGTGTACAGTTTGACTTGTGCAGAGTTTGTATGTGTATAAAAATTGGCTTTCGTGTACAGTTTGGCTTGTGTAGAGTTTGTATTGGTATGAAAATTGATTGTGTTTCTTAATTCTCTCGTGGGCAGTTTGTTTACTCATGAAAATTGCTGGAATTCGTCAATTTTTTCATGGATATTTTGTATCTGTTCGTGTAAGAAAACCGCACCGTCTCTTGCTAGAAGCGATCATATCACTTTCAGTTTTGCCAGTAGAGGGCGATAACCTAATTATCTGTAAATCTGCAAGTGATTATGTGGAAATAATTGAATAAATCAGTGCATGTTTATTTAGATATCTAAATAAATATACACTGTTTTATTCAATTATTGTATTGTATCGAAATCTAAGAATATTATTGTGATTTGATATTTCAAATGACTTTTCTATCACAATTATAAAAAAAAAATATTAAGGGAAAATATTGCCATTATACCAATTCAAGCTTTTGTCACTAGATGGCGAGTGCCTGTTTTTGTAAATCCGCAAGTGACACAGTCACAATAAATGCATAAATTAAAGCACTGTAAAAATGAAAATTTATTCCCCATTTTACTTGTTATTTATTTTACTGGAACCTCATGATTCAATTGAAAGCTCAATGTTTTATCGTTTGAAACGAAACCGTTTAATCCTCTGAGCATTTACGTCTCTACCTTATGACCATGACTGTCATAGCAGACATTATTATTTATGTCCCTGCCTTCCATCCGATACCTTGTTAAAAAAGTTTAACTTTAAATCGGGTAATTAACAATTTAAAATGTATCCGATCGAAACGAATTATCTATTGCAAACGCACAATTTAACACCGTTGCGAGGCACTCGTCGACTGCGAGTCCTACATCAATTTTGGTTGTGTAGCAATTATCACGCTTAGGGGGACTGGTAATAAGCAAAATTACGCAACCAGTCGTGGATTGTCACCCGAGTAACTCGTGCGTGAATAACCCGTTTCCGAGCACGTCGGCGACCGAAATAATGTTGTGTCGGACTCGCATGAAAGTACAATCAATTAAGCTCGATTATTTTATGTTTTGTAAACGAGCGAGAAAGAACCATTTTCCCTCGTGCGATGTTTTGTGCTTTACACTGCTCTCTAAGCTATAAATCCATCCAAACCTCTTCCTCCCCACCCATTAATACATCGACTCGCGTGTACTTTGTACGTTATGTAGTTGTGCTTTAATTGCCTTTCTCGTTTTGTCCCATTTTGCAGATCGAAGGTAGCAGCAGCAGCAGCAACGCCAAGATGCGCTGGTTTCGCACTCAGCACACGGAAGCGCCTCGTCTGCTGAGCCTGAGCCCCCTGCGCACAGACGCGGACGAGAACCCGGAAGTGGCCTCACCCAGATTGCTCGCAGTCTCCAAGCTGAGAGGTAAAATATTTTACTTTATAAAAGCCATTGGCTCTGCTGGCCTGCGTAAATTGCTATCTGCGAACGAGCACACGCACAGCACCTTCTCTCTCTCTTTCTCTTGTGCATCTGTATATACGTGAACCTTATCTGCATAAAGAAATCTCTCTCTCTCGTTCGCGTCTGGACTCTACACTCGAGAGAGAAGATTCCGCAAGTGCAATGCACGCAGGTACACATACGATGTGCATCCGTATATATGCATATATACCTGTATATACTGCTGCGCTGGCCACCGGCATTAATTGGTTTCTCGTTGATTACCGCGCCGAGTGAATTATTCAATATTGCGCGCGTTCGGCAGCATATATATATGCTGCTGCTGCTGCTGCTGTTGAAAAAATTCGACAAACTCGTGACGAGCCGAGTTAAATTATCCGATCTATCCCGCGAGTTGGTTTCAAAATCTTCGCGCGCGGGACGTGTGCACTCTCGCGCGCGTGTGTCTCGAGATTTCGACACTCGCTTCATCGTGTATGATATAACGAGGCGTAAGCTACATTATTTTATGTACGCGCTTGTCGATCAATTTCTTGAAAAAGATCGACACCCACGAAAATTCGTTTTCGACACCTCCTCCTTCTGCATTTCTAAACAAACCTCTTATACACGTGTGCGCCGTGTATATAATATAGCACGGCAACCAGTCAAACTCCCACGCGATTATTTTTTCACGCGCTTAAAAAAACTCTCCCCCCGCGTGTTGTGTATTAAAAATCGACGAACAGGCGTGCGTGTGCGTGTATATAGATACAAGTGCACGCAAGCACGTAATACCTTCTCTCTCTCTCGGTCTCTCTCGGTCTCTGCTGCTGTCTTGTCGTGAAAATTAGCTTTAGCTCGATCGTGTGCGCGTATACATGTGTGTGTGCGTGTGTGCGTGAGCCATTCGATCCACTAGTTGGATATATTATGCATTATGCATCGGGGCCGAAATCCGAGCGCCAACGTCGAAGATCGATAGACGATTTCCGGTCTCTCTCTCGAAGAGACAATATATATAGAGAGAGACAGGTGCAAAGCGCGGACATTTTGCACACGCCATCGACGAGTCATATTCGCTCCGCGAATTCGCGCGTCTGAAATGTCAGTCCGTATAACGCGCGTAAAAAAAAACCCCCACCCAACTGCTGCATATCACGACTACGACTACGACGACGACGAAGCGCAGCCACGTTTAGTTAGTATAAATAATCGACAATCGTCGAATCGCGTGTCTGCCGCGTGCACCAAGCTTCGGATATTATATTATATTATATACGTTCGTCTCGATCGATATATACCGCGCAGCTCCGGACGTGTACAACGACGACGACGACGACGTATGTATATGCGTTTATGTATCCCGCGTGGGTTCATTATATAGCCGATGAAGCGTGCGTAATTTATAATGTCGATGTGTATAAGCGCCCGAGAGCCGCGGCGGCGTCGAGAGCCGACGTCGTCGAGTAACTGTATAAATACATGTACCATGGACAAATGCGCGTGGGTGCCCATACACAAACACATACATACAAGTAGACAGATACACACACACACGAACGACGAACTTTGCCGAGTGGTTTTATTGTTTCTGTATATAATATCTATCTGTATAGTAAATGCAGTTCTTTTGTAATTTCTCAATCGCGTATGGCGTAGATATAGATTCGAATCGTTCGTATATACATTTCCATTATCTATCTTTGGCCAATGTGCATCGTATCTGGATATCAAAAATATAATTTCCTCGACGTATGCGCGATCGCGACCGATGTTCGATTTTTCTATTTATAGATGTATATGCATTTATCTGCTTTTCACGGAGTTTGGATCCTGCGAATGGATTTCCAATCTATCTGGAAATATATAATATTCAACGACTGAACTGCAGCCACGGCTCGTCGGCGCGTCGCACACAATTCTCGTTGGCAGATGTGCTGCAGTGTGCACTCGATCGCGACCTGCTCAAACACTCGACGAAGAGAAAGAGAGAGAAAAAAAACGTGAGAGGAGATTATTTTCTCCTTTTCACCAACATTTCTGTTCTATATATATCGAATATTTAACTTACGAGCTTGACTCGTCGAGCGACAAGCTGCACTGCACACGCGATTACTGTAATTTGAAAATTTTCCTTTACCCTCGTCGCTCTCTGTCCGTCTGCCTCTTTCTCTCTCTCTCTCTCTTTCTTTGTTTAAGAGCCTCCCTCGCGGAAAGACAAAAACGGAAGAAACAACAGAGAGCCCAAGAACGTCGAGTCTGTTATTTTTTTTCTTCCTTTTCCTCGAGTCTCGTGCCTCCGAGCATAAAATAATGGAAAAATGACGCGACGCGCATATAGGCGCAGACCGCAAAATCTAGCCAGGTGTTGTTGCGCGAGGGGGGCTTTGCCGTGTGCGCCGCGCCGCTCGCCCAACGATCTGCACAGAGCACATGCGCCTATGGATATCTGGCGTCGAAAAGGGCAATTTTTTTACCCAGGGAAATCGCGTGTCGTTCGAGTGAAACAAAAGAGAGAACGAGGAAGAGAGATGGTAAATGTTGGATGAAAGAGACGCGCTCCGAAATGTTTAATATAGATACACGCTGCTGATCACGGCACGGCGAGCGAAAGAGAGCTGACGAAGTTCATCGTCAATTACGCGACGATGACCTTGGGATGACTCGCGGGACTCCGACAGTCCTTTATATAGGTATATCAAGAGAGAAACTGACCGCGTCGAGCGTGAGAGACACGGACACGAGGCGTTTTAAGTGTGCAGTCAGTCGCCACGCCACGCCGTGCACGAGATGCAATATACCCTATAGCATGTGTGTGTGTGTGTGTGTGTGAGTGCAGTATGCGTTTAACGCGCGAGAAAGTCCCTTTTGGTGCTCGCACAGACCAGACGCGTGCAAGACGAAAGAGATTCGGTGCCGAGGCCTCGCGCGAGCAGAGCTCTCTCTCTCGTACACATTGTACTTATATATATATACGATGAAAAAGAACCTCTCGCAGCTCTCTCGCGCGCGCGCACCTTTAACTTTTGTATATAAGAATGCGCGCCTTAATCTGATGCGCACACGCTACTACGGCCCCGCGAGAGCTGCAAAGTGAGTCTCTGTTATGGGATCGCGCCGGACTTTCACGATTTATATATGTATACGTGTGTGCGTTGTATGGTGCAGCTTCGCAGGGGGGAAGGACACGCCTTTTTGCATACATCTCGCATAGTTATAAGAGTGCTGCTTCGGTGGTGGATGCTGTTTATGCGAGGTGAAAGTACAATGCGCGTGATTAGATTTTTACGCGTTACCTTTTTTTTTCGGGGCGTTCGGCCCTATATATATTAGTAGGTATAGGTATAGCGGTGGTGCCCGAACGCGCCAGACACCGAGCCGTGCGATATCGGACGCGTGCGAGTCTGTACTATGGATAAACGAAAGTATACGATCTACCTCGCGGTGCCTCGAGGGCGAGAGGATTCGATGCTTATTTCGTTCCCGGTTGGGGAAGCCGGGAGGAAGCCGTAACAGCGTCTTTTTGATACTTTTGTTCGTTATATAGGAGTCTCGGTTCGAGTCGCGAATGACCCGATGAAAATGTTCGCCTCGCGGAATGATCGTGAATTCTTTTAAACATTTTTTTCACAGCAACGAGTTAAAATTAGTTAGTTGAAATATCGAGTGCATTTTAGATGGCCCAAAGAGACAATTTAATCGTTGCAAAAATTCAAGACTTCTTTTCGACTACTTTCGGTATACGTTAATTCCACTTTGAGACTTCATCGCCAGATGGCGAGTACCTTTAATTCAGGAAATCTGCAAGTGGCAAAGTTGACATATTTGTAAAAGTCAAATCGAAAATTTAAGATCCATAGTAACATTTTTTTGCATCAAAATGTTTGAGCGCGTTTCCTGAACAATCGCATTTTTTGAGTCGGCGTACCTCGCAACTTTAAAACTACTGAAACTATCGTTCTGAAATGTTACACACATCTTTTTGTAGTATTTTACTATAGTCCGGACGCTGGCTGGGTTTTCGTAAAAATTTCCGACTCCACGGCATTTTTTTAAGTTTCTAGACGTATTTTGATGCGCTGAATCGATTTTCTCGTATCAGGTGCGTTTAAAAGTTATAAACAAATTAATTGTTTAAACGGTAATGTCTTTAAAAAACGAAGAATTTCAATTAAATTAATACTAGTGCTGTAGGTGAGCGCTGGGTCGACTCTCGTTGCTCGTTGCTCACTGCTCGCCGCATCGCTGTTGAGTCGTCCGCTCGTATTGCGCTGCTACAGATCTCCTGGGGTCCCGGCTGGGAGGGGATGGTGAATGGGAGGGAGGTGAAAGAATTAGTCGAGATTCTCTTTTCAAAGAACTCAGTTTATTTATTCACCTCTCTTTCGCCTCTCTCGAGGCTTCCGAAGATACAAACTTTTCACGGTTTTATTTCGAAGATACAAGCTTTTCTCGGGTCTATTTAACGCCCAGACTTTACAAACTCGTTTGCGTGAACCGCACTTTCACTCTGTGCCACCTAGCGGCGACAAGGCTCACTACAATACATACGTCACTAGGTACTGACGTCGAGATATTTTCTTTTTTTTTCCAAATTTTCATTTTTATGAACTATTTTCCCATAAAAAACATACACTTTTTCGATTTTCTTTCAATTTTTTGACTTCCAATTGACACCAAATTTTGAAAAATGAAAATAATTGAAAAAACTCGACGTCAATACCTCCGGAATCATTTAAACTTTAAAAAAAAATGTCGATTCATTTGTTTCCGACAATCCTATCATAAGTTATCGTGTACACCGTGTTTATCGAGGTGTAAGCTTCAAATGCTCGACACAGGCTCATTTTTCAATATTTTACCACGAAAATTTAACGGTATACTCTTGAAGTGTTGGTCTTCAGTATGTAATTCAGCCTTATGAGCTTATTTTTACCGGATCTATAGAAAAAGATCTCAAAATTACGCGAAAATAATAAAAAATTAACTATACTCCCTCTTTAAGCATACCCAATAGAAATGTTTGAATCAATAATATCTTATTAACTAAAAACTGAACATTTTTTTGTATCAATCATATTATTAATGATTTAATTGTTTTACAAATATAGACCAGTTTTCTTTAAATACAATAACGTCACTTCAAGTCATCATCGCTAGATGGCTAGGTACCTTCACGCGTAAACTCGCAAGTGGCAAAATAAAAATAAGTGTACATAAGTCTAAATAAATCTGAACCAATGTGCAGGGCTTTTTCTTCATGTCAATGGTAGAAAAGTATTGACGCGTGCTGATTCTAAATTGGCGTATCGATACATCGTACTCGGGCTGTGCAGTTCTGCCGCAGCTCATATATATAGAAAATATAGATACGCAGAGCCGCGAGCTCGAGCGGTGCTGCAGATCTCTCTCTTGCGCGCAGGCTCTCGGGGACCAGTGCGCGCGGCACACTTACCTCCTGAACTTATACTTATAATACGCGCGCCGCTGCAGCCGCCGCGACCGGTAAAGGAATTTCTCGAGTCTCTCTCTCTCTCTGTCCTAAACGAGCTGTATAGTGGCGGCGCTCGGCAGCCGCATGGTAGCAGCACCGGCGCTGCGCCGAGTATGTGCAGTGTGTACGCCACACAACGCCGAGGCCTGCGAAACGATTACACTTTTTACAGCCGAGCAATCCGGGTAAACGTTTATTTTACATATAATGTATACTTATCGCGCTTGAACCCGATCGCTGCGCGAAAACAGTTTGAATATGAACTCGTGCCCATCGAGCTCGATATACCGATGTACGTGCGATCACTTACAATACACACCAGCGTCGTAGATACATCGAACGCCATTGTAATTCCTCGAATGGATCGGGTGATAAATCGCACGAAAAATTATAATAAATTTGACTTTCGAACCTCATATATTTTACACAAAGAGACCGAGCCTGAGAAACTATATGCGCCATGGAATTTCGTCACTGCGCGTATATACATGCGATCGTTTCCCATTCGGCGTGTATATATCTTTCTGTGTCGCGCGTAAAAGACAGAGAGAGAGAGAGAGAGAGAGGCCGACATCGGAAAATACTGCATCGCTGCTATGTGTGTATGTGCATGCGGCGTGAGCAACGGCGCGTGCCAAATAGCACGCGTCGACGACACGTAAAAAAACTCGCTGGCAGATTTTTATTGCGATTCGCTCGGTAAAATCTTTCTCTCTCTTGTTCTCTCGTTTTCCGCGTATATGTACCAATTTGTGTGCACGGGGATATGTGATTTTCACGCCTATCGTGGCAAATTAAAGTTTATTTATATTTTATTACTATCGGCCTGGCTTAACAGGTGATCGGTATGGTGGCTCGTAATGCTTCAAAAATTAGTCGAAATTCTCTGGGACCAGGCTCTACTCTCCTATTTTTGGAATTTAGAGCGGTGTATACCTCTTTGCAGCGGTGTCAAAGCGTTTATATATATATAATGCAACTTTAACGCGCACGAAAGTTAAGCTCGATGTTTTATACAGCACCATGGACACCAAGAGCGAGTGTGCGCGTGATTATAAATAAATTCGGCCTCTCTCGAGCTTTTTAATGAGTTTTCGATATAATTGACGGGCTGCCATTGCGATACGTACTTTCACGTCATCTCGTGGGATGGATGTATCCCGATTTCTTCGACTATAATTAATTTATATACTTTTTCTCCGTCGTGATTCGAGAGACTGTCGGGCATTGAACGACGTACCGCGTGTGCGCGGACAGCAGCGGCAGCAGCAGCAGCTGTGTAAACGTTTCTCGAGCTGTCAAGACGTAAATATAGATACCACATATCCATGGGACGAAGTTTTCTTTTTATTATACGCACTACTGTATTTTTTTGCCAGGTTTTCAAAAGTATATATTCGCGCTGGTGAAACATTCGCTTTATTATTGTACGGCGCATACTTTGGCTGAAAATTATATCCATTATATTGACAGAAGGCAAATATAGCTTTCGCGCGGTGTATCTAATCTAACTTTTTTTTATTATTTCGAAATAAAATTTTCTCTCGACGCTATCGTAATACACGGAAAATCATGCACGATTCGCAAAGTCCGTCCGCGGGAGTTTGGTTCGTCGAACGTCGATTATGCTTCGCGCGCGCGTCTCATAAATAACAAAGAAAAGCTCGTCGCGTTCGGGTCAATCGCTGCCTGCGTATGTATACATTTATAATACCGACTGCAAATGAGAACGGGTCGAGCGAATCTCTCGTAAATATATGTGTGTGTATGCGCGTACGGTACAAGACACACTTACGGACACACACATGGACAAATATCGCTCGCCACGCGTAAAATAACAAGCCGATAAAACGAGTAAGCGATTCGAGCGATCGTCTTTCTCGGCATTAATGTATGTGTGTGTATAATTAAACGTCAATCGTCGTGTCGCCGATAAAAGTATATAAGCAGCGGTATACAATGACATTTAGCGAATTTATAAGGAATATAATATATAAATGTGTATGTACTAGGTGACTATCGGTATCGTGTACTTCTCGATAAGAGCCATATATTATTGTTATTGAAAAAGCCACCGATCGAGTCGCGAGCACTTTTATATCGATAACTCGATTGAGTGGCATTTAATACGGCCATGATCCTGTTCGACGTTTGTATTCGTAAAAAATAATTCAACTTAGAGATACAAGATTATTAAAAATTTGAGCACAGATGCGCGAAAAGCTCGAGTATTAACAATTACGACTCATCGTATTATCCAAACATTTTTATCGCCGCAGTCCGATTCTCGCTAAATGGGTCGAAATTTATCGGTACACACGACGTTATTTCATCTTCTTCTCCAAGTTTTTTTTTTTTTGTAGCACGTGTGAGAAAAATTTTTCACCACCTCGGCCCCCTCATATAGCTTCTGTGTATAAGCCTAAAGAATAATAATACGCGAATCACCGGCGCGCTCTCGGAATCGACGAGGGTTGTGTTGTTGCCGCCGCAGCGCATACAGAAAGATCGAGCCCGCACCGAAATTACAAAGAAATAAAGCACATAAAGAAAGAAAGAAAGAAAGAAGGGACAAATGGAAAAAAGTGCACTCGAGCTCTCTCTCGGCTGGCATTGAACGCGATTTCCTGCCTCGGTCCTCTCTCTCTCTCTCTTGCTGTATATAAACGCGATTTGTCCGCAATACGTATATAGGTGCCGAGTTCTCAATCGCGACTTCTTCTTTCGTCTTTTCATTCGTATGTATATTCAAGTGTGTGTGTTGGAGCTGCACATGGAGGGGAACTCGGTTACTATATATATATATACCTATATTCTAGCTTATATACTTTACCAAGTACAGCACCAGCTTTAATAATGTTTCGGTGTATACCGCCGATACAGTCGTTGCTTACCTCCCGGCTGATGTGGCCGCGCTCCACCACACCGCCGCCACCACACGCGTTCTTTTCTCTCCTCTCTCTCTTACTCTCTTACTCTTACTCGCTGTCGAGCCTCGTCGCTCGCGGTGATCACGGAGAGTATAGCATGTAACCCATCCAGTCAGAAAATCTCCTCTCTCTCTCTCTCTCGCTTCTTTGGCATCTTCTATAGATATATATATATATGCACGCGGAGCCGCGCGCGCAAAAAAAGAGGAGACCGAAAAAAGTGTTTGGGACTTGACCGACTCGAATGGCGGCGGAGAGCTTCTTCGACGCATCGCATCGCGCCTTATAATCGTGCAGTTATTGCGAGATTACGAGCGTGCGTTATCGCGAGCTAGTGCAACCATGCCCCGAGTGTAGAGTTGACATTGCGCGTGTGTGTGGGTGTGCATCGAGTGTCTCGAGCTGCACAGCGATTGCATCGTGTTGTCATTGTTGTTGTTGTTGTTGTGGTTCTTACACACTGTGGTTGTTGCGATGGCGGTGCAGTGAAGCGAATACTTCTTACTTATATTACAGAAATCGTGATAAATCGACGTATACGGAGTACGCAAACACGTGCAAAAATGTTCAAGATGTGCTGGTCGAACGAGAGGAGAGGTACATAATGCCATATCATGTTTACTGTATCGTTAGAAATATCGAGTGAGTTTATTGACTCGCGCCGATTAGTTTACGACGATTGAAAAATTACGCGGACTCATGCGAAATTTCTCGTGTCATATACCGGGTTAAACGATTAAACGGGTTAACGCTATAGATATATATAAATTTTATTCTGTATACACAAAATATACATGTATACATTACGCCAGCGGAGCACAGAGTCTCGCCGAGGCTGAGGCGTATAATGTCCGTACGGTATATTTTCGTGCGAATGTGTACCTTATAGGCACGACGAGAGACTCGGAGCCGTTCACCTTCTCTCTTTCTTTCTCTCTCTCTCTCGCTCACTCGAGCAATATATATCTGCCGCTGCTTAGCCGTTCGTTTCGAGCAGCAGCAGCCGATATATATATATCTATATCGTATTCTGCGAGCAGCGAGCAACGACGACGACTCCTTTTTTGCAGCCGCACACATGCTTTTCTGGCATCGGCTCAAGACTCGAGAGACGCGCGATGCCGATGATAATATCGCCTGTGCCCGATATATTGTAAAATATTAAGGTTCCTTTTTTTATATTTTCGTCGCTCGCGATACAATATCACGTATATCGGGTATAAAATTACGATATGTATAATTTAACCGGTGGGCGAGCGCAAAAATCGTCCGCGCTGATATACAGCGGACGATAAAGATTCTCGCATATACATAAAGGCGTGAGGCAATATTACGCGTGAGTCAATATTTATTTCGCGTTTTGTCGCTATTTTCAAGGAGACCAATTGTGCGGCTGTTGCTGCTGCTCGAGCAAAAAAAAAATATATATATATTATGTAGAAAAAAAAGGTCGACTCGGAGCTGTGCTACGTGCGTTTGACAGAAAGAGAGAAGATGAAATCGTGCTCGTCACTCGATTTACGAGTATACATATTTAAAGATAAAAAAAACCTGTAACCCGTTCGTACACGTTGTATCATGGCAAAAAAAGTAAATATAAAATACACATAAATAAAGGAGCAAGAGCTCTTCGGTTTTGCGATATCGTATTATATACATACTATTGCATATATATATTATTACGAAGGCACGAGCACGCCGGCAGCAGCACGTATCGTCATAGGGTATGGAAGCAGCAGCTGAAAGGATATCACATGCATAGATTACATTTTATTCTCATGAGAGACAGAAACGAGTCATCGGGCACGCACGTTGAAATACAAAAATATACATCGTTATTAAAACGTGTACAACGCGCGCGTGTGTGATACATGTATACGAAAAGAAAAAAAGAGCAGCGAATCGAGTGAAAAAAAAAAAAAATGTCACTGCTGAGTGGGCCGTCATCCGTATCGGATACGAGTCGTCGCGTCGTCGTCGCCGCTGCTAGCGGCAATAGTGCCGGTACGAGTTGTAGCTGCAGCAGATCTGGTACCAGGCGCGCGTTATCGTGGACGTCTCGGATGTCGCCGCCGCAGCATCATCATCAGAATCATCGTCAAGGCTATCATCAGCAGCAGCCACAGCAGCAGCAACAACGTTGCAGCAGTCTGAGCAGGGATCGGACGAGTTACTCCAACGGCTCGGCTGCTGCTGCTGCTGATACTACTCCTCCTCGTAGCGTCGATCGTTACCTCGATCGCATTCGTAAACGTAAAGATGTCCTTTTTCTTTGTTTTGAGTTGACTCGTTGCTGTGTTTTTTATCTAATTGTTTTGTGTCTTTGTGCTCCGCTCTAATCCCAAAACGATCAAGCTGCATAATTCATAATACATATCCCTTTGTGTGTGTGTGTGTGTGTTCATTTTTGCAATAGAGCTGCTCGTATTAATACAGAATATGTGTCTCTGCGTGGTGTATAATAAAAGCATCGAACGAACTAACTACCGCAATTTTTTTTCTTTTTAATATCCGTCTCGTACCAATACTTGTCCGTGCGCGTACTTATGCACAACTCGGATGAATAATACGACACCCACCCACCTCAACGCGACTCTCGATCGCGCTGGCAGCAGTACTTTCTATAATCGCATATCTGCGCGTATATATCCAGCCTGCGTATGCGATATATACACACACATATAAATGTTGCACAGGCCTCGTGTGTAATACGTACAACCGCATTCCTGCTCGATGTGCACTTTTGCGAGCCGAGCGCGTGTACGTATATATACTACTCCTTTTATAATATGCATGCGCGCACATTTGCGGCAGGCAGGCAGGCAGGCAGGCGGCTCGTTGCGCTAAAAACTCCTCCAGGGCCGGCCGAGGACTCGATGGAATTCCGCGCGCGCGAGAGTTATCCGCTGCTGCTGCTGCGAGGCAGACAGACAGGCACGCGGGTATATATATGCGCTATATATTGCCTATATATGCACGTACTCGAAGCATGAATGTATACGTATCGTGGAAGAATTCGTATATACCGATTTCCGATGCAGCTCGTCGTTGTATTATCGCCGTTTGTGCGTGCGACTACTATCAATGAGTCATCGCGCCGAGAGAGTGAATTTCCCCTGCTCGTATATCGGGCCCCCGATAAAACGCGCGCGAGAGAGAATTCGTATACCGATTTTTCAAACGCCCGCGCGGATGTAACAACGAATACGCGGAAAACTGGAAGTCTCGGTGCGAATCTCCGCGTTGAGTTATGTAAGATCGGGGCGTGCGGATTTTACACTTTCACCGCGGTGACGATCGAGTTTAGCTCCAACCCGGGTACTATAGGTACGTCGAATGATCGAGAGACGCGCGACATGCGTTTCAGAAATTTTTTGAGCGTAGGAAATTGTGTTATTTCAAAATTGAAAGAATCGGAGAGGTTTTGTTACAACGCATTCGGGTTGTTGCTACGATTTGTTGAATTATAATTTTTCTATGTAATGATCGCGGTACAAATAATCAACGTTAATTAATGACCAATATATAACAATTCAAAATATAATAAATTTCTATATTGATTGGCTTGTTTTTTCGGGATTTTTCTATTACAACTGTATTACAAATATTTGGCGCATTTCAAATGATCTGAAAACGACCAGTTTGAATGCGATAATTCAAGTCTCTACCACTAGATGGCAAGTACCTTATATCTGTAAATCTACAAGTGGTACAGTCAAAATAAGTGTATAAGTCAACTTTGATGACATGGAATTTTCCGCATTGTTCAAATCATTCATTTTTAAGAATCCTTTGAAGACAAATCTCTGAATTATAAAAATTATTATCCCTCCTGAATAATATGTATAAATTTTGAGTGTAATTTGAATCAAATTAGACTAATCATATACTTCTAATAAAATCTTACCAATTATGATTAAATATTAACTCATCAATCCAGCTTAGCATAAGCGTCGATGTACATATCAATAAACTAGCCTATATTAACTCATGCGTCAATCCAAGCCGCTCGAATGGAACTGTCATAACAACTGACATTGTTTTCTCTAATTCCAATAATAATAGCTCGTACAGCTACCATTGTAAACGACGATACGCACGATTTTTACCATAAAACAAGTAAAAATCGATGCTCGTTTATAATGCATCGATTCGGAGAACGCGACTGTGCGCGCACCGATTGAAATATCTCAAAATAGATCGCATTCGATCTCGTTCGCGCGAAGGCTGTGCGCGTCAAGCCTCTCTGTATCTCCGAATCGAGCGCAGAAAAACTTGCAATGTTTCCGTACAGCCATGCACTTCATACACGACGAGAATAAAAATACTAATCTCGAAATGACGCGCATACGTCGAATATCTTCGATACGTACAAAACACAATTGAAAGAATCTCTCGAACCCTCGGACTATAGAACCGCATCTGATCCTGAAACTATTTTTGCAGACATGTCGCCGGTACGATGGAATCGTCGCCGCTCCAGTTCCGAGGAATCCGAGCGCAACAACTGCTACAACATCAAGACGTCGAGCGTCACGAGCGTCTCGCGAGCGGCGTCCAACGGCAGCAACGGCGTCAATGGCAATAACAACAACGCCACCACCACGACGCACGCACTAACGTCGTCTGCGTCGCTGTCCTCCTCGCTGTCGGCGGCCGGTAAAAAGGACAAGAGGAGGATCAAGGACGAGCGACGGCGAGCGAGCTGCGACAGGCGTCAGCCGCTGCTGGATCGCGTCAGGACGAGCCTGCTCAAGGATCACGACGACGTAGACGATCTCGAGGACGACGATGATAAGGAAAACGACGAGGAGGACGACGAGGAGGAGGACGACGACGAGAACGGCGATCAGCCGCCGTTCCGTTCGATGTGCGAACTGCGCGGCAGCAACGCCAGCCAGGCCAAACTGCTGGCCCGCAGCGAGACCAGTCGCCGTTCCGTCTGCGAGACGGACTTCAAGCAGCAGCAGCAGCAGCAGCAGAGGGCCGTGGAGCTCGAGGCCCAGGAGAGAAAGCGACGCTCCAAGTCGCAGAGTAGACTGCCCCAGTCCGAGGACAAGTTCGCCCTGTTCGGCTTCAAGCTGAACGAGAGTCCGAAGCCGCGCCGGCGCAGGTGGAGAAAGAGCCGCGACACGCTATTCTCGTCAAAGTCGTCGTCGACGACGAAAACGGGTGATGAGCAGCAACAGGATAGCGTCAGCAAGAGCGAGAAGAATCTGAAAACGGAGGGTAGTAGCAACGGTGGAAGTGCCTCGTCCAATTGGTTCCCGGCGAAATTTCGAGCCATGCAGAACAGGTATAGCATTTATACATTATAATCGACACCTCATCGCCACTCTAATTCTTAAAAACTCTTTAAAACTCTGAATAAGTCATAAAAATTCTTTTAAATGTTCGGATTTTGTACCATGATTTTTAAGAGTTAATACAACTTTATAAGAGTTTTAAATGATGTAAATAAATTTTAGAATTTATTTGAAACCTGATATTTGTTTCCGAATTATTCAGACGGGTAAGGAATCGCTTATTTAATTTAAAATGATGTTCACAAGTGACAATAATTGTTATAAAGAGTTATTAATAGTTATTAAGTGTTGATAAAAGTTTTCAATATTTTTAAAGACATTTTTGATCGGTATCCACGCTCGTCAAAATTCATGGTGAAAAAACTTGAAAAAAAACTTAACATTTTTGCTAAAAAATTGAGTCTCCAAAAGGTTTTATGAATAATAACTCTTTAAAATCATCAATCAGGTGTACGAAATCCGAACATTTGTAAGACTTTTTAAGACTTTTATAGACTTTATGAAACTTTCTCGTGAGAAAAATTTCCGTCGGGAAATCAACAATTATCTAGGGACACAACACTGACTTTTTTTCTCCTTTACGCACGCAGGTACCTGAAGAGCTCGACGAGTAAACTCATCGGCAAGATTTACAAGAAGGACAGCAGCGCCAGCAGTAACGGCAACGTCAGCCACAACGGCGTCGTCAGCTCGTCTTGCCACAACAACAACGGTACCATCAACGGCAATCACGGCACGACGACGACGACGAGCATCAACGGCGGCGACAACAAGCAGGGCGACAAGGACAACAAGGAGCGCAAACGGCTGCGTAGCTTCTCGTACGGCGCCCTGCCGGGTCTCGACGACGACGACGACGACGACGCCAACGACGACGGCCTGCGCACCAATCCCTTGTTCGAGGACAACAATCAGCAACAAAATTTGCAGCGGCAGCAACAGCAGCAGCAACTGCAGCAGAATCAGCGTCACAATCATCACAATCAGCATCATCATCAGCATCATCTGCACCAGCATCAGCACCATCATCATCATCAAGACAACAATCATCTGGGTGACGACAACGACTCGGGTATATTGGACAACGACTCGGCCACGAGCTCGCTACTGGACGACCGCTGCAGCAGCGTGGCCTCGGCCGAGCCGCCACCGGCCATACTCGGCCTGCCGCCCAAGATACCACCCCGAAGGCCGAGCAACGGTGGTAGTAGCAGCAGCACCACCAACGGTCACGTAGTGGCCGCTATGCCACTGCCACCCCCGCCGAGTCCACTGCGACAGAGTCTGCAGCTGAAGAAGGAGCGGCTGCTGCGAACCGGCTCGATGGGTCACAGGGAGCCACTGCTGCCACAGCCACAGCCACAACCTGAAGTGCCACTGCCACCGAAGCCCGTGTCGGCCCAACAGGAGCCCAACAACAAACTCGTGGCCATACGCAGCAGCGGCACCAGCACCAAGAAGACCCTCGTGGCCAAACTGTACAAGGCGCAGCACGACCAGTCGCTCGGCATCTTCATCGCCAAGACGCCGGACTCGGCGGGCTACCTGGTGGCCCACGTGCTGCCCAACGGCCTGGCCCATCAGGAGGGCACGCTGCGCATCGGCGACGAGATACTCATCGTCAACGGCAAGCGGCTGCGCGGCCTCAGCATGCCCGAGGCCAGAAAGATCCTGAGCAGTGGGGCCGCACCGGGCGAGGTCGACATCGTGGTCTCGCGCATGGTGCCCAACTCCTTGGCGACCAACGGAACAAATAATAATAATCAACAACAGCCGCTGCCGATCACGCCGCAGCAAGCCAAGCGGCTGTTGCAGCTCGAGAGCAGCGTCGACTACGAGAACGTGAGCATCGAGACGGGCGGCAACTCGGGCATGATCATGACCACACCCGAGGCGTCGCACTTCAGAAAGCACCAGTCGAGGCGGCTCAAGAGCAGCCGCAGATCCGAGGAGCCCAAGGACCTCAAGGACTGCGTGGACAAGTCCATGGAGAATCTCACGAATTTCTGCACGCTGCCGAGGCGGCCCAAGAACAACGTGTCCACCTTCATGACGATCGTCTTCGAGAAGGGCTCGGGCAAGAAGTCGCTGGGATTCACCATCGTGGGCGGCAGGGACAGTCCCAAGGGTAGCATCGGTGAGTTTCGCGTTTACAAAAAAATTAACGATTCGTGTTTAAAAACAATAACGATTCGTTTTCTCGACGCAGGCATCTTCGTTAAATCGGTACTGCCTACGGGACAGGCAGCCGAGGACGGCCGACTGCGCGCCGGGGACGAGATACTGGCCGTGAACGGCCTCATCTGCCACGACCTGACGCATCGCGAGGCGGTGCAGCTGTTTCGCAATACGAAAAACGGCCCGATCTCGCTCAACATCTGCAGGCGGGCGCGAAATCCAAATTCACAGTGAGCATTGCATTCTAATTTAATAACTATAAGTTTCAAAATTTTATAACGAAAAATGTATGACGTTTTTCTCTCTTTTAACTTTTCAGATCGACGAAAGCCAAGTCGTGTGCGGATCTACTCATGGCTGACTCGTGATACACGCAATAATTGTATTTAATCGTAGCCCTAGCCAAACACCTACCCCCGTGTATCGACGGAACGTTGTAAATATTGTACAAATGACGCAAAAATGATCCTCTTAAGTTTTGAATGTATACTGTTAGTTGTTAAGCGCCGCGCATAAATCGAAAAGACCTCCGCAACGACGCGGAGAAAATTATTATTTATCCATTGACGATCGGTTGACAATTTTTTTGCTTTTTTTCGCGCATAGAAAAAACTGCTGTGAAAGAAGAATTCGACCATTGTATTTTCGTTTTTGTTTTCTGTAAAATCTGTTGAAAATTTATTCTTCCGCATTTCTCAGTGTCGAATCCATTGTGTACATTGTAAATGTAATCGAGAAAAGGAGAGAATCATCGACAACGCACGATATAGTCATATGTTAATTATATTTATTTCATGATTATTTGTAGTAAAAAAAGGAAAATCGCTCTGGCTCGAGGAGTCTTGGATGCCTCGGCGAGAGAAGCCGTATAAATAAAATTAATTACATTCGAATAACCTTTTTTTATCTTCCGTTCGTAATTGTTTATTGTCAATTCCTATTAGCAAATAATTTTAGTACATTTCATAGAACATAAAAATTTTCTATAGAAGATAGGCAATGCACAGACGATGTATAAGTTTTTGAGGAACGAATTATAAATTGGCACACGTTCCAAAATAATAATTACTTCAACAACTTCATCGACTTGAACTTAATCGAGTGACAATTGAAGCAGCGAATCGGCTAAGTGCAATAATACAATAGTTTAAACGTTATTATATACATTATTTAAAAATCATTCACATGAACGGCTTTATCGTTAGCATCTTCTTCTATTCTTGCATACTTCAATTAAAATCTGACAATATATGCTGCAACTTATTTAGTGTAATATCACAAAACTTTGTGCATTATCGTGCATATCATATGTAAATTTTATTCACAGATACGCATGAGTGCCTTTATACTTTATACTTTATATTCACAGCAACTGCGATTCAGTCTTTCACTCCGCCGAATCGGCCACGGCTAACTTAGACGATCCTCGTCCGTTTGATGGAACAACCTGAGTAGTTCCTCGTAACTCATCTTCTCGGCAACTAGGCGACACACGACGTAAGGCAGGTTCAATTTGCAATAATCGGTCATGAAGAGATCGGCCACGAATAACTCCAAGTGTCGTCTAATCAAAATATTTCCTACGTGTCTTCTTACAATGATGTTTAGGTGTGTACACGAATCGTCATCCAACGGGGGTAGTTGCCAATTATTCAATTTCTTGATTACAGAGTAACCCTTGCTGTAGTTCATTTGACAAAGTTGATAGAGCGAGATGTCCTCGGTTATCATGATTTTATCCATTTTCGCCAATTTTTCCGTCAAAAGGACAATTGTTTTATGAACCTCCTCCCGAACTTCTCCTTCTTCATCGTCGTGCCTCCTTTCAAAGTCTTCCACTTCCTTTTTTAATCCGTTGCAACGGTCGTCCAAGAGATCGTACGCTTCTTGGGTTATGTACAGGCCAAAGTGACGATGAAATAGCAACATATTCGCAATCGCGTAAGCGTGAATCAGGTCATCGGACATCCCTGAATTTAAATGATAAAACAAAAATGAATAAAATAATAAAGGAAGCTAAAACTGCATGACTTACCAGTCAACTCGGGGATAAGATGGTCGGTGTCGTCGCCTCGAACTACCTCGAAACATTTAAGCATCTTGAATCTCGCGCGTACGCTCATTCGATATTCGGCCGACTGCAATAATTGTACCATCTCGATGATGTTCAGAGTGAGAGGATAATTTTTCAATTCGGTCGCTGTGAATTCCGCGCCGAAAATTCTATCCTCGTCCAAACTATCAAGACTCGCGCCGTGTTCCAGAAGCGACTTGACAAGCTGCACATCAAAACGAGATACGGCCAAATCCAAAGGACTATTACCATCACGATTGCGAGTTTCCATAATCGCCCCATGATCAACGAGCATTTGAACTATTTTACCGACGTGTTTTCTCCTGTCGCAGAACGCTATGGCATTGGTGCAGCTGCACAGGCAGGGCCTCGCGAGGGCGTGAAGAGGCGTCGACTTCTCCGCGTCCTGCTTGTTCGCATCGGCCCCGTGTTTCAATAAAATCTCTACGATTTCCTCGCGTCTGTACCGGGCCGCGATATGCAACGCAGAAGACTCGTACGAGTCGAGATTGACGTCTACGCCCTGGATCAAAAAAAGATTAACCGCGGCCACATTGCCGGACATGCAGGCCGCGTGAAAATACGTATAGCCGAGACGGTCTTGGTAGTTTGTTTTCGTATCATTCAAAAAATACTCCATCAACTCCAAGGTCGTTACTTTTGGCGCCGAGAGAAATATATCGTTTATCCCGTATACTACCTCGGCCAAATAATGAACGGCGGACTTGCCATCCTCGAACACGACCTCGCGTATCTCCAATCCGCTCGCCTCGATCAGTTTCACCATCTCGAAGCTGCGTTGTTCCAGAGCATACCTGAGAAAATAATTTTTGTACTCGACGCTCGGAAATAACTTCTTGCAGTTCATCAGATCCAATATCATTCTGTCGTCCGCCTCGTTCTCTCTCGTATTGTGCCAAACTTCCAGTATCTGGCAAAATTTTTTCCGTCTGCCGTCCACTCGTTTTATATCATTCAAGACATTTCTTAACACCGGTAAACGAAAAAACATGGAAAAATCGTCGTCGTACTGTGCCATTTCGAACTATGAACCTGAAACTTGTTTAAAAAAATTTTGACTTTGCGCGATCACTGATTTCAGGACGTCTAGCACTGCACACCGAAAAATTAACACTGAGCATATGTTCCGCGACCGTTACTGTTTATAACGCTCGAAAGAGAAAGTGGCTACGCGTGGGTCTCCCGTTAGACAGAGCCAACCGTCGCAAGTAACTACGAGAAAAAAGGAGCAGATGTAAACAAGAAAGGGCGGGAAACATCGATAACGCACGTTATAGTCATATATTAATTATTTATTTCATCGTTATTTATAATAAAAAAAAAAAAGAAGAAATTCTCTGCCCCGAGGGCTCTTGGATGCCTCGACGAGAGGAGCCGTATATAAATGAAATTAATCACATTCAAATACAACGTCGTACAATTTATTGCGTTTAGTTTCATTCGACGATTTCTTCTATTTTGTTCGTAAATCTCCTTCGACTTCTACATATAATACAAAATGAGCTTTTTTTGCTTTCCTATCATTCTCGATACGAACGAGAAAACAATACCATATACGAACGCACGCGCATGCGAGAGCTATATCGAAAGAAAAACTACGTGCTACGTAGTCGCGAAACAGTCCGATAAACTTCTATATAATTTAATATAATATATATATTGCAAATTGTAAATATTCGTATAAATCGTTTTACAAAGATTTCTTTTCTTTTGATTTTTTTTTCGACATTGTACAACAACAACAACAACGAGGTGAAAAAAGAGGGTCGGAGTATAAGTATAATAGATAGTCGCTTAAAAATTAATACAGTACAATTAATATACAATGTGAATGAGTGTATTATAAATCTATATATAATATGTATATAAATATTAACGTGTCGTAGCAATTAAAAAACGGAGACTAGAATCTAAGAATTCATAACGCTTTGATGCTTTAGCATGATCAATTATTATTATTTTTTTTTATCGTCATAGATGTGAGTCTTCGAGTTAATTAATAATATATTCTATCATTATATTTATATTGTTTCGATAGCTGGTTTACTTTTTTTTATCTATATATTATGGCAGGTACGCAGATGCTCGATGCCGGTCGTTTTTTTTTCTTTATAATCTAGTAGGGTGCCGTTTTGAGAGGAACCTTCGGATGCCTGTGGGAGGAGAGAAAGAGGACGAATTAGAAATTTATTCGACGGGCGTCAAAAATAGATTGATTATCAAGTAAAAAAAAAAAAAAAATACGAACCTATGTCGTCTGGCCAACTCGAGCTCGACGATGCCCTCTCTGATGCCCTTGAACTGCTCGATGACCTCCTGGTGCGTGCATCCTCTCAGGACTTTGCCGTTTATCGAGAGTATCTCGTCGCCTGTGGCAAAAAGAAAATTTCTCCGGTTAATATATATGAAAACTCCGACATTGAGTACAGCATGTTTATTATAATATATATATGCGAATAATTGAACGAACGAATGAGAGAGAGTAGGTCGCGGGTGCGCATTCCTCGGCGAATTAGAAAATCATGTGGAAAATATTTTCTCTGAAATGTGCAGCGTACCGGCGTGATATGTTGCTCGCGCATATGCACATGCATATATGCACGCTGACCTAGAAGATGACACGACGATCGAGGCTTTATAATTTCACCTGCGTCTGGTCGAAAAATTATGTTAATGTATATGCGACGAATAAACCGCGAGAATGTGAAACATTCGACCGCCGAGTGCATTTTTGAGCGAGAAGAAATTTAGATTATTTTTTCGCTGTTCGTACGTGTGTCCGATAGAAAATAGAGACATCATCGGTCAATGTCCTCTTCGCGCGTCGCTCGTTTCATTATTTTTTTCAATTAAAAACACTACTCGCGTATACGTGCGTGTACACAGGTAGAAAAAAAAATAGACGACATAAACCGCACGAGCAATACACAAAAGAGACGACGCATCGTAATCATCGTCCGTCGATGTGTGTATGGTATACAAGCGGGGCGAGTCAATATATAGTAAAACTCGAGCGCACCTTGACACACCGCAACCGAAGAAGCATCGCTGCCGCGCGGGAACCCCCGTTATTACACTCACACACACACAAACAATGCGCACACACGCGTATAGGAATATACGACAGTAGAGATATAATACGACTCGCTCGCCGCTGATCGAGAAACCACCTGCGATCCGTGTGGGAAAAAAAGTGTATATACAAGCGCGGAGCGCATCTAAACAAGAGCGACGCGCAGCTGGTGTAATCTTTCATTTTCTAACTCTCGGCTTACTCTCTTCTCTCCCTCGTATATAGATTTTTGCTTCTCGTTTCGTGCTTTTTTTTGTTTGTTTTCTTTCTTTTCTCTCTGCTTTTTTTTGTTGTTTATTCGGACTCTCTCTACGCGCGGAAACACACGTAGTGCGCATTCACACGTCGCGCACAATGCTATATTACTACGCTTGTACAGGTGCAACGGTGGTTGCGGACGATGTTCGTCCTTTTTTTTTTTTTATTATTGCAAACGAAAAAAAAAGAGAAATCACAACGAGAGCAACGACACTCGTAATTAGATATTACACGCGCTATACGTATTACACACTGTACGCAGCAAACCGCGTAAACGAGCATAGATACGTGTATTTTATGCGTGCGGTCGTCGATCGACTTCTGTCACAGCTGCAGAGCTTGAGGAATTGTGCAATAATGTGCACCGATTTTACGCGCGCGGATCGACGATTGCGATATATATACGGAGGATCTAGGCTGGCGCAATTTAAATTATGGTTTACGGATAGTCGCGTTTTAGGCTTACGCAGGCCGTAGACGACGTTAATTTCGTACATTTGAGATGTTTACCACGAAACTATTTCGACAAAAAAAAAATAAATAAGTACGAGCCGCGCGCGAAAGAGTTGATAAAGCAAGAGAGAGAGAGAAAGAGAAAAATATTTCAACGCGACAAGTGACAAATGGCAACGGGAGTGAATAATGACAGATAATCATATTCAAGTTTGTATACACAGCCACAAGACACCTCTCTTTCGACAAAGGAATTATGAATGAATACGCAAATGGACTTCATAGAAAATATGTGTAGTACCTGCTCATTACGCTCGAGCGTCTGTCTGTAAAGGTACAACATACTTTTGATTCTAGAAGTGCGTTTGTGCCCAACCCCCGTTCGCTTAAGAGTCGTGCGTTGAATATATTTTTCGCGCGTTCGGAACGACCGTTTACATTACATAGCACGCTTAGCTTCGTTTCTAAACTCTTTTTTTTCAAGCTTGGAAAAAATGCGCGCGTACGAGTGTCGAAACCGTATGGGTATACGAGATGCCTATACGATGGTATATATAGACGTACAATTTCGCAAAACGTTATCGACGTTTGCAGTTTGTTTTCTTCGTGAAAAAAAAAATTGTGATATTTTTACCGGACTCGTTAAAGCCGCGCAGTTATATGCAAACGTATATATATAAGTACATAAAGTGCATATCGCGAGCATCGATCATTTCATTGAACGGCTCGATGGAATGCTATATAAATCCTCGTTACCGATGCTACATGAATCATCGATCGCCGTATTATACATGTACGAGAGCTTCTATCGTCTATACGTCTCTCCGTATATACATTTATAAATCAATCGGTCGCTCGAGAGAGCTCGCGAATATATAAATATTAACACTAGTGTCCGTAGTGTGCGCGACGAAAGGTCATCCTCTCTCGGATAGTCTCTTCAAATCAAGTCATAGAGAAAGGCTAAGAAACTTAAAATTAGAAAATATATTTATAATCAAACTTATCTATTTTGACTGTGCGTTTACAATTAAATTGACTCCCGCCACCTGGCGTTCGGTGCATCAACTATATTCTATCGGCGACAATTAAAATGTATTACTAATTTTCATACATCTTGAATCGTGTCAATTTTGAGAAATTTAGAAGATTCATAAAATCTTGGCGAAATTAAAATCAAAACTAATATAGAAAATTCACTTTCATTAAAATGCAACTCGAAGTAAGATTTGAGAATGACTTTTTTTGTCATTTAGTCTCTTTCTGTTATCTCTCGGCGTAAATTTACAGTATAAAAAAAAATAATGTCAATAAACTGACCTTGGAATAGAGATTTTTGCACGTCGGCCTGTCCACCGGAGAATATTCGCCTCACGAAGATGCCCATGTCGCCCTTGGGACTGTCGCGGCCGCCCACGACGCTGAAACCGAGGCTGGGCTTGCCCGCGCCCTTCTCGAATCGCACCACGTGCCTCGTCGTCACGAGTTGCTGTGGCTGCGGCTGCTGCTGCTGCTGCTGTGTAGTCGTGGTTGTTTTCGTAACCGAGACACCGCTCGGACTGCTCGCGATCTTGTTCAAGGCCAGATAGTCCGGCCGCTTGTGCGCCAGTATCTTGGCTCTGTCCAGTCTGTCCAGTGTTCCACCGCCGCCTCCTAAATTCCTCGAGTTTTCCATGTACTCACTCCTCCTCGTCATACTGTTCGATTTGTTGATCGTCGTCGTCGCCGAAGCTGCGTCGTCCTGTTGCTGCTGATGCTTGACCTCCTCGAGTGGGAAGATCTGCGGCACCGTCTCCTCGTAGACGGTCTTGAGATGTATGGTCGTGGCCTCGCAGGAGCGCAGAAATTCCTGCACCTCGTCGAGATCGCTGAGACTGCGCAGATCCTTGCCCTCGACCTCGACTATCTCGTCGCCTAGCCTCAGTCTGCCGTCCCTGCGTAAATAAAAACACGGTGATTATTTTCGCGCGCGTAAATTATGTATATTTTCGAGATGCGCCTACGCGAGAGCTATATTCTCGCTGAGTAGCAAATGGGTCACCGTATGTGCGACTCGATTATAAATTAATCGCCACGCGCGATTTTGCCGAATAAGAACGAAGAAGAGAAGGTGACGATCGTCCCACTCGTTTCACCTCGAGTTTATTCGATTTATACACGCGTGATTAAGCGTGGGTACCACTCCCAAATTTATACAAGATTGTCTGAGACGAAGAGAAAAATGGTTTTATGGACAATGAAAATTCTTTTGCCACTCGCGGGTTTACCATACTCCATCTGTCGACGAAATCGGAAATCTCGTGACCGAAAAATACGACACCTTCGATCACGTTGAATCTTGTCACGGTACCAATTTCGCGATTTCCCATATAGAAAAATAATACAACTAATTTTTGCCAAAATAGTTGCCGCCACTCTTACCTGTGAGCAATGCCGTCGCTCTCCAGCTGCACTATGACGTAGTGTCGCGACTCGCCGAGCCTCTGCTGCGCCAGTCTGATGCCCAAGCTCTCCTTGGGCTCGGATTTGCGCAGCTGCACCAGCCTCGTCCTGCGGATCCTCTGGGTGGCCGTCACCTGCGTCTGCGTCGCCGGCTCGATTATGTCCGTCAAGAATCGCGTCTTGTCCTGCTGCAGTCGCATGCGATGCGCCGAGGCTAGAATTCCACTACCGTTACAGGACTCCGATTTGTTGCTGCTGCCGTTGTTGGCTTGATTGATACTGGGTAACATGCGACCGGACGAGCTGCGATGCCATCTCAGTCCGTCGTGATTGTTGTGGGCCGACAAGTCGTCCTTGACGCAGACTCGATCGTCGCTGGCCGGCGTCGAGCTCCTCACGGGCTTGTCGAGCTCCGCGTCGATGACGCTGCTCGTGTCGGAGCTGCCGTCGCCGCCGCTGCTGCTGGTCGCGGCGCTGCCGTTCTTCGAGTGATTCTCGACCTCCGAGGCCGCCGATTCGCCACGGGTGCCGTCGCTGTCGTAGCCCGACTCGTTCGACGAGACGTAGTGCGACGACAGTCTCTGCTCGCCGACTCCGTTGGTGGTGGTGACGATGTGGTGACTATTATTGCCGAAGGCTACGGAATTTCGTCGATTGTCGTTGATCAAGGTCGTGGTGGTGGTCCTGGCCGTGGCCGTGGCCGAGGCCGGACGCTCGGACTGACAGTCGTAGCTCAGATCCAGACTCATGGGCTCGGCCGAGTCGTTGATCTGGTGGTGGTACGGCAGCGAGACGGAATTGCGCTGATTGTCGCTGTTGCCCGTGTTGCGCATTATGGAGGGCACCTTGAAGTATCCACTGTTGCCGCCGTTGTTGTCCTCCTCGGCGTAGGAGTTTCTCGCGTAGTCGCCACCTAGTCTGTAACGCGAACCGCTGGACGATCGATGGTCCCGATACTGCTGCTGTTGATGCTCTTGGTGGTTGTTGTAGCTGCTGTTGCTCTTGACGGGTCGCCGCCTGCCCAGTGTCGTCGTGCCGTCGGCGAAGCTGTCCTCGATCTTGAGCAGCGCCGGGAAGTGCTCCTCCGAGGCGGTCTTGAACAGTCGCTCCTCCTTGCTGCCGCCGTGATAGTTGCGCGCGGCGGACGACGCAGACTCCTCCGGGAGCACCGACAGGCGCGATCTGAGAAACGCGTACGGGAAGCTGCCCTTCTTGCTCTCCTTGAAGTCGCAGCTCGACGACTTGCGCATGCAGTCCGAGCGGCAGCTGGGCACGTTGTAGTCGCAGGGGGCGAACGACGGCGTCGTCGACTGGCATCGCTGCTGCTCCTCCTCGTCGTAGAGGCTGTCCTCGTCGATGCTCGAGCTGCGACGACGCGATGACCCGCTCAGATTGTCGCACGACATCGTCTTGCTCTGCAGGCAGTCGGATTGCTGTTGTTGTTGCTGGGCTGGCGATAGGGAGGATAGTTTGTTGGAGGTCATTCGCAGATCGATGCCCTCGGACGGATCGTCGCCCTTGACGTAGGTCGGACTAGTGTTCAGCTGACTGGTGCTGCAGCTGCGAAACAGTCCGTCGCTTTTGTCGCCCGTCGTCTGACTCGAGGATTTACTATCGCAGTTGGCCTGCGAGGATCTCCTCGACCGATGCTGCTGCTGAGACTGAGACTGCTGCTGCTGCTCCCGATTCTTGCTCGAGGACGAGGCGTTCAGCATGCCCGTCGAGCCCATGCGTATGAAGAAGGACTTGAAGGGCGACGCGGAGCGCTTGCTGCTCTTCTTCTCGGTGCTGCTGCTCCTCCTCAGCTTCTCGTTGCAATGATTGTTGTTGTTGTTGTTGCTGTTTTTGTTATTGTTGCGACCGAGGCTGTGATTGTTGTTGTTGACGTTGTTGTTGTCGCTGTTGTAATTGTTGTTGTTGTTGTTCGTACCACCGCCGTCGATGTGATTGTGATTGGTGTCGGGCCGCTCGGGTATGGTGCCGCAGATGGAGTCGCGCGAGCCCGAGCGCCTGAACGAGTCGAGTTTTTTGCCCATCCGCCGCAGTCCCCAGACGTCCTTTAGGCCGCCACCACCTTTTGCGCGAGAGAGACAGAGAGAAAACGGCTGCGATGAGTATCTAATGGTTATAAATATATATTATATGAGCAAAACAAAAAATCGTATACACGCTGCACAGCTGCACTCGTATATATGTATCGTGCGTGTCTGACCTATACCAACGCCAACCAGCGACTAAGAGGCTGCTGCTACTCTTGCATCGGAGACTCGATGTGATATACGCGCGCGACACTTTTTTTCGCGAGAGGAATGCGCAATTTATATATATGGCGCACTTATATATCTATTTGTGCGTTGTATAAGTACATGTTTAGAAATGTAGGTCAGTCATATGTGTGTATACGTATTGACTCTTAACTTCGTTATATTTTTTTTTTTTTATCAACGTCGCCGTCAGCGCTCGCGAGACGACGTAAATCGCGAATTAACCTCCGCTAAGAGCGCGAGGAGTATGGCAGAGATTGTGCAGTGCCGCGTCTTTCAGCATATATTGGAAGTGGAATGTTCGTAACGAGGTATCGATGTGTACTTTGTAATATGCATTACGTCGATTGAATTTTTTACACAAAAACGAAGATTTCTTCGTACGCTAAATTAGGGAAGACAGGAGGTGTCGAGTCCACGCACTGCACACACTCACTGTCGCATTTTGATTGTAATAATTGCCGCGCGATGCGCTCGCCTAAGCCGTAACTGTGCACACAGCATGTGTGTGCATTATATATAAGACTGCAGTCTCGAGAAAGTACATCGTCGTCGTCGCAGTGACCAGATAGACGCGCAATTATTACATTACAAGAACGGCGCACTAATTCACGCCTCTATCTCTCTCTTTTACCGCGTCGTGCCTCTGCTTCGTAATTTTTTCTTCGCTTTCGTCCCGTTGTTGTTTATTATGATGAAAAACATAACGCGCGCGGGTCTCCGCTCTTTTCTTTTCCGCGTTGTCGCGCTTCAGGCAGCTCGACGGGCCAGAGTCTGACGGCTTGTACGCGGTGAGCTTGATACTTGCCGTTCTTGGCGTTATTGTTTTTTTCTTGTTTGTTTTTTCATTCGAACGTTATAACAAACGAGTGTTAACGAGTTAATCCTAAAAAAAAAGATAAACGAAATTTTTCAACCTAGTTTCGATTTATACAATTATTTTTACTTATCCGCTTGCAGATTTACAGTAAGAAGGTACTCGCCATCTACTGGTAGAGACTTGAAGTAGCATGATCGTATTTGAAGAGATTAAAGACTAGTTTCAATTTTCTAAAACGCGTTTAATAATTTTAACACGAATGTAACAGGAAATTCGCCAAAAACCAATTCGATGGATGGGTATTATGCATTCGGACACATTTCATTGAAAGTTGATATTTTATCCATTGAATCATTACAAAGATTGACACGAAGTTAACAAAGAAACAAGATGCAATATAGGGCAGTACATTTTAGATATAATCGCGGAGAAAAAAAAAACGATTTACGATTTTTCGTGTCGCGCGCACGCATACGTTATATTATATGCATCGCGTATACGTATGTGTGTGTAATATGAAATCATCGCGCAGCTCGACGCGCGAGTCGCCGATTGAATTAGCCTACTTTCTTATACACATCTCTTTTGCGCGCGCGTGCATATAATGTATTCGCGAGCTAACTATCTCGCGTAAGTATATGCGTGAAATTGCATTAAACGCGCCGTATTAGCGACGCGAAACTACCTCGAACTCTCGATGAATCATCGGATGCACGTAATAAAGTTGAATCTTTCGCCGTATTAATTTGCAGCGAATAATTATACAGCAATAATTCATTTAAACGGCAAAAAAAGGGCATATAATTGAAATCTTACTCTTTTGCTTTTCGGGCTCGTGCTCGACGATGAAGGCCGGCACCGCCGTCACCAGCGTGTAATCCCGCTCCTTGCTCTCCTGCTCCCGTCGCGACGCAGATCTGGTCGTGCAGGTGCTCTCGCCGCTGTTGGACGAGGCGTCCTCGTCGCTGCACGACAGCAGCGAGTAGGCGTCGCCGCAGCTGCGCCGCGAGAAGCGCGACTTGGCCGAGTGCAGATAGCTCTGGGGCGTCGGCGACGGACAAGTTGACGACGAGTTGTTGTAGTGCAGGGACGTCGACGCGGGACTCGGCTCGCGACTACGATGATGATGATGATCACTTTTGTCGCGGTATCTCTGCGGCTGGAAGTCGGCGTCGCCGCCGCTGAAATTCTTCCCCGAGACGTGATGGAGGCCGCCGATCTCGTCGGCGCTGTGACGCCGCGTCCTGGTCAATCTCTTGAACATGTTGTCGGTGGCTGCTCGTTGGCTCGGTTCGCCTCACTTCGTCTGCAACGGGAGAAAAAAGAATACGTATGAAGATTGTGCAAAAACCTAGCGAAATCACGACGCGGCATTTCTTTCGTATTTTTTTCTTTTTCTTTTTTTTTTTTTTAACTCTGCGGTTTCGCGAAGAATTCTATGAATATATATGCGTGTATTTACAAGCGACGAGAGAGACAGCCTCTCGTTGAGCTCGGAGCAGCGGCGGCAGCACATTGTGGGAATCAAAGTTCACGTGCCTCGGTCTCGCGGGCTAATGATGCGCGCGGGTTAATCTCGCGCGCCTGTGTAGGCCCCTGGAATTGCGCGCCGAGCGGCGCTCGAACGTTGGTATATAGCTCGGTTGCACCGCAGCCACTGCGGCGACGGCGATGGCAAACGAGTATGTGTACGATATAGCAGACGAGCGAAAGTGTTTCCATGAGCGCAATATAAGATCGACTGCGGGAAAAAAGTGAGTCGTTTACGCGAGATTGAAGTAGTTTTTTGACGTGTATACTGTACACGGCTCGTTTCAACCTGATCCTTAATCGAGGCGTACGTTAATGAATCTACCGCCCGGTATATTATGATACGTACGGCCGAGCAAGTGGAAAGCCGACGACGATGCACACGATGAGAGAGATCCAGTTTTGCAGCTTTCGGATTAAAAACTACAATTTTCGTATGAAATTCGAGACAACCAACGTATAAGACGTTGCATATTCGCGTCGTTTTCTTCCTCTTTTTTTTCAACTTCGAATACCGTCGAGAATGAAAAAAAAAAGAGTCTTATATAGTCAAGGACGATCGCTGCGACTCGCATTATATGGGTTGAATCGCGTGCCGGTGATCGATTATTCCTTGAGTCAACATCGCAGCAACAACTGGCACAGATCGGAAAGCGTATTTACGGAAAATCGAGTCGAAAGAATAAAACGAAGGATCCTTCGCTCCAACTATTCGCGCGCTAAAACTCGCGAGAGAGAGAGTCAATCTTGGAGCTCTCGAGAGTTTGATGCACGCCAAAGAAGAAGAAGAAGAATAAGACGAAGAAAAATAAAAAGAGGAGAGAAAAAAATGTTAGAATCAGGTGCGCGAGACATGAAAGAGATCCGAGAGAGAGAGAGAGAGAAGCTCCCAAATAGCAATTAAAGAATGAGAGAGCGAAGTTTAAACACTCGCGCCCGCGCGGGCAGCTGTCGATGCTCGGCGCGGCGAAATAGAGACTTTGCCGGCGTTAAATCGACGCGACTCGTGATCGGGAATCTCTTGGCTGGATCGTGCGCGCCCTTCTCTCTCGATGCGAAAGTACAACAAAAAGAGATTATATGTGCCGTGCATAGAGGGGAAAGACCGAAAAGTTCATGTGGGAAAGGCCCACCCGTGTTTTTTTTTGTGTACAGGCTTCATACGGATTTCCGAGCAAATATATATAAAACTCACGTGTGTATATAATAGGTGTATTTCTGTGTGTGTGTGTGTGTGCTATGTGCATAGCTGAGATGTTAATCGCGATCACGATTCAATGGCAAATTATAGGGAATTAACCGGAGAGTCGGAGCGATTTTCTCTCTCTCTCGATTGACGCGCGCGCGTGGAAGCACAGATTGATATTGGTTTTTTTCCTTTTAATTCTTTTTTTTTTTCTTTTTTTTTATACTCCGCTGCTCGCGCGCCAAGTGAATCGAGGCTTGATTCAACCTCGCGTTGTTTTTTTTTCTTCGTTCTATGCTAATTGGCCGGATAAATTCAAGCGTCTAGTTTATCGATGTTACACTGTGTTTGCTCGATCTCGCGTTTAAATGGCAGGCGGTGTAAAAGCTCCGTAGGTATAACAACACACTCTTGATATATTAATAATTCCTTTTTATTCGCGAGCTTTTCCAATTAATGAATCGTCAGGAAGTGAATGTCACCCGCTATATAACATACATGAAAGAAGCATCAACATCGATGGTCGGTCGATGCATGAAAAAGAAAACAACATCAAAGTTTGCGTAAATAAAAAAAGCTCGCGGCTGCTGTTTACACGATAAGCAACGAAAAAAAAAAAGATCAAACATCCTCTCTCTCTCGCGCGTACAAACATTTAATAAGTCGCATTTCCTATAAACACGCGCGCACCGCAGTTGCGTGTGTGCAGTGCGGATCGTCGTGTATTATAGCATAGTAGCGCGGCGGCAGTAAATAGGAGTCATCGGCCCGTCAATTACTCCGCGCCATGATTCATTCCACATGGCCCCCGTATTATAATAGCTGAATATATGTACACACACACACATGCACACGCACATCTGTATATGTACGAGCTGTGTCCGGTCGATATAATGGAACTGCGCTCGGCAGCCTTACGCGTGCATACATATACGTGCCTCGGGGGCCTCTTACGGGTACTGCTGCTGCTGCTGCTGTTATTACGCGAATATATACTACTATACTACGCACTGGATGCTGCGGTGTATATTATGTATGGTATATACGAGCCACTTAGCGCATGCGAAGCGCGAATAACGCCCGTGTCGCTCGTTGGAACGTATAACGTGTCGTTGAGAGCGCGCGCGCGCGCCTTTTTTAACGGGATACGCAGCACGCGTGTGCGCGTGGATCGCCGAGAGATCATTGTTTACCGCGGCTCCTCGATTGATATCGTCGGAATCCAACTCTGATGGAAATGATGAAAATTTGATGGCTACTTTTTGGCCAACGCAAAAGTTTTTTGAGCAGAAGAGAGCCGTGGATGAGAAGGAATAAGAGCTTAGGGCATAGCCTGAATTTGGAATTTCGAATAATACACAAGATTTGCTGAACAGTTTTATTTCATTTATTTCATTTTTATACGTTATTTTTACTTTGACACTTGCGGATTTACTGAAATACAGGTACACGCCATCTAGTGGTAAAGACTCGAAGTAGCATGATCGTATTTAAAGTGGTTGAAAATTGAAGTGAATTTTTTGAATCAAGTAAATTGTCATTTCCAAATGATGTAAATGTTCTAACATAAAATTTGTAAAGAAAAAAAGGGCCAAGAGCAATCCAATTATGATACTTATATAATTCAAAAAATGATAAATTATAATTTCTTCGTAATTAGACCATTATTAATGTTGAGCATTTCTATATCAGGGGAGCTTTTTATTCAATGCTGCATTTTGGGTCGGTAATTGCATAATAACGAAAGAAAAAAATCATATAAATAAATGAATAAAAGTTCATTTTAAACTGTAATCGAAAAAAAATCCGTCGAGTCGCGCGTCACGCGATTACAAAGAGTTTCTCATTTTTGCGGATAATTTTTCACAACTGAGACGGTTGCGCAAAAAATTATTTTTTGGTGTACGCGGGGTATATAATACAAAAGGGACGACGAAGAGACAACGATTAGTCAAGAGGAGACGATCTTAATTCTTTCCCCCGGTGGGCTCCTGTTAATCACGCGCGCGCGCACCGGCGCTGCGATGTAACTGAGGATTCTGGCCAAATTATACACGCGTTCGTACGAGTCGTAGAAATGCGAAAGAAGTCATAATTGTATGATTGCAGAGGTTTTTCGTTGTAGCAGCACGCGAACGCGTACACGCGTACGCCAAAAGGTAAATATACAATACATCGTGTATCTCGTTTTACGTCGGCTGTGTTGGGACTCGCAATCAACGAGTAGTTCTCGAAGGTCGGTCGATATAATTACTATACTACACGAAGGGAGAGAGAGAGAGATAGAAGAAAAAAACAGCCTGGACGATTCGATGATGTATTAATTGAAATTATCCGTACAGCATAATTATCGCACTGCAGCGCAATGTGCATACGTACGCGTATACGAGATTAAAAAAAAGCCGCAATGCGTTTCATTAGCGCCGCTACAACGTAACGAGATGTATATAGAAATAGAAGAAAAAAACTCGAGGCATGCTATTATTTTATATACACACACGCGCGTGTGTGTGCGTGTGGCGAGCATCGATATCTCGAGAAAATTACGGGAGTAGAAAAAAAGGTCACTCGCGAGCGCGAGCACAACAATGGTTGCGAATAACCGATCGACCGACAATATATACGCATTATTCACCATTGCATAATTGCCATAATGTATCTGTATATACGAGTAGTTACATTATACATACGCATACGCGCGTTATTATTGTTGTAACGCCTTTGGGACACTCGACTCGAGCATTTGAATATAAGTGCGGTATAATATACAAGGCGTAACGACATAACGCTGTACTGTTCGGTCGAGACTTAAATATAAAACCTCTCGTCGTCGTCGTCTTATAGTATGTGTCTCTGCGCGCTGAAATTACTTGGCAATTACTCCGCGCGCATGTGTATGTGTGTGTGCATTATATCGTGCCGTTTGCGCGTGGCTCGCGTTTAGATTAACATATAAATCACGCGTATGAAAAATAAAGGTTCGGCCGATCATAGAGTGGTATGGACAGGTGCAAACGCGCATAAAGCTTACGATAGAGACGAGAGAGAGAGAGAGATTGTTTTTTTTCGTTTTTTACATTATATAGATAAAATACACCTTATGTAGAGTGATTTGAATACCCCCATCAGGTTTGCACTTGTCAGCGCCTCGCGTATGCGGGATACGTCGTTAAAACTAGGCTTGTGATATCGAAGAGTAGCAATTTTCTATGCCTGCATAAAAGGCCGTCTTCCTCTCTCTCTCGCGCAAGATCAAGGTTTCGAGGTTAACAATCCGCGTACGAGAGATATACTAAATATCTTGGTGAACGCGCGTATTAATTTTTCGTATACACACACACACATATATATTTAAACTTGCACATATATTTAAGCTCGTTATAAGTACTTGTATGCATGTGTGTGTGTGTCGAATATCATCATAATGATAATAATGACAACCGTATAACGAAAGCCGCGCGGCGATGCACTTGACCGCGTGCGCGCCGCTCAAAGATACTTAAGATACGTCAGGAACGCGGATATGTGCCGTGGCACGAGTATATGTATACGCGCGTGTGCAATGTTGTATCTTAAACACAGTCGCGAGAATCGAATTAGCGCGCGTATGTGTACGCTCTATATGTATAAGTGGTGAGCGTTTGACTTTTCGGATGCAAATATGTATGCTCGTCAACCGATGATTGACTTTTTTTATATTCTTTGCGAAATTAATCCTGAGTATCTTTCGAAATCAGCCTCGTCGCGACGCGTCTTCGCGGCGTGTCACGCGTATTATCATTATTTTTTTTTATACAAGCACATACGTATAATAATTCTCCGATCCTGCGCGCAGCGTGTATACGTCGATCATCTCTCTCTGTCTGTCTCGGCTCTCTCAAGGTTTTTCCATAAAGATTTCATTACGAGCTCGTTCGGATAGATAATATATGCATATTATATTATCGAGAGCTTATAATTGATATACACAAGCAAGCCTCGATCTCAGCGCATTGAAAGGATTTTCCAAATCGTCATCCATCAAAGTGGATATAGCTGCATGTATCGGATAATAATTATAACGATTTTCCGCTGGGGTTTCTAATTTTGATAAATTGCGCTTTATATACATCGTAGGCTCGATAGTGCTTGTACTGCAGCTCGAAACAATAGACGTCGTACTATATGGACGTGTTTCCCGCGCGCCCCGAAGGATCGCTTTTCCTTTCACTCCGATATAGCTGCTGTGGAACGCGTGTGTATATAATACTCGCGCAGCGGTAGCGATCTCATTATTCATGCATTTTTCCATTACCGTCTCATCTCCCTTTCTATACATAATACACGCGGAGAGCTCGTTTCATTGTTACGCGCATATAATAATAAAACAATTATCGGTCGTTGACGCGCCTATACGTATATAAAACCCACCCTTGAGATTCTTTATTGGATGCAACAAATGCTGCTTCTGCTTTTCTTTCTCCTTGCGATAATTGATTTTTCCAAAAATTCAAAACTCGACGCGCCACTCGTATCTATATAACGGGTTGCTCAGAAAACTGCGTACGCCGCGTAACTCGGAACTTGGCCTTTTTTTTTTACTACTACTACTACTACTACCACTATACCACTTGTTTCGTGCGATCCTCGCGCAGGAATTTGCACTATTTGCTTTTCAGGCGTGCATGTACAGCTCGCGCGAGCTGGCGGGTATAACGTCTTTCTTTCCGAGAAAACTCGAGGCGCGCAACGTGTATAAAATACGCGACGCGTACATACGTAACGCAATATACAGAGTATACAAGAGAGCGCGCGGAGTTTAACGCACAATTGTATTTGCAGAAAAGGGCAATTAAAATATAACAAGCTCGCTCCACGAGAGACGAACATGACAAAAAAAAAAGAAGGGAAGAAAGAGAGAAAGAAAGAGGCTTATCGAGCAAAAATACCGAGCTCGCTTTTTTTTGTTGTCCACCCGTGCGAGTATAAAAAGAAAACTCGCGAGAGAGAGAAAAAAAAGGAAAAACAAAAAATGGAGACGAAGGAGAAGAAGATTATTAAGACATCGCTGGGCTTTATGACGTACAGAAATTTTTCCGACTCGCCGCGTGGTTCGCGGCTATGCAAGCAGCGGCTTCTGTATATAATATAGCCAGGCAACGAGCTGCTGCTGCTGCTGCTGCACACAAGCTGCAACGGATAGGCAGGAAATTACTCGCGATGACTCATCCGCGCGATATGCATAATACGCTAATGTGTATACTCTTCGGGTCTTTCTGTCTTTCTCTCTAGGCCTTTTGACGAGTCTCTGCTAAAACTCATCCCCTGTATACATCTTTCTCGGATAGGAAACGTGAACAGTCATTCTTAAAATTAGTCAAACTTAAAATTAGAAAATATATTTATAATCAAACTTATCTATTTTGACTGTGTGTTTACAATTAAATTGACTCTCGCCACCTGGCGTTTGATGCATCAACTATATGTTATCGGCGATCATCAAGATGTACTATACTAATTATCATGCATCTTGAATCGTGTCAAGATGTTTTTTCATTACAATTTTATGTTGTAAGTATGAACCACATTTACATGATTTGGAAATGAAAATTTAATTGATTCAAAAAATTCACTTCAGTTGTCAACCACTTTAATTACGATCGTGCTACTTCGAGTCTTTACCACTAGATGGCGTGCACCTGTATTTCTGTAAATCCGCAAGTGTCGAAGTAAAAATAATGTATAAAAATGAAATAAATGAAATAAAATTAATTCATGAAGTCTTGCGAAAATTAAAATCGAAACTAATTTAGAGAATTCACTTTCATTAGAATGTAACTCGAAGTAAGATTTTAGTGGTAACCCATTTAATATCTCATTTAATATCCATTAACACTTTTTCGAAAGTTTCTGTATTTTCGATTTTTCTCAGGGTTAAAGTAGTTTTCGTGGAACATTTGCGTCTGTTATTAACAATTGAACATAAAAATATGAATTAGCACATTTCCAAAATTAAATTTTTTTCGTTTCCAATGCTACAAGTACGTGAAAATTCTTCGTTATACTTTCTTTCGATGTATCGAAAGCCATTAACGCCAATTACGATAATCGCTCGGCTATATGGATTTTCATTAATCGAGAGTGAGTTGGAATTAAAAATGAGAATGACTTTTTTTGCAGCCGAAGAAATTCGGTGTATACGTACACCGCGTGAATTTATGAATTCAGCAGCTCGGCGGCGATTATAAAGCAGAAAGAGAGAAAAAGTTATGCTTTATAACGCACATTTTTCACGCTTTTCCGATTCGCCAGAATGAAACTCGTCGAGGCAATTTTCGCAGATCTCGTGGCTTCTCGGACAAAAGGCCGAGAAAAAAAGCGGTGAAAAACATTTTCTAAATATCGACGCGTGATATATATCACGTTTTATCAAAGATCGTGTAACAGGCGCGCTCGAGCTCTCGAAAAAAATCAAATTGGGTTATACGCATGACGTTGCTTTGTGTTTTCTTATCGTGCCGAGGTCACGAAAATATATCGTATACAATCGTCGTCGATAACGGTTTTTTCTGTACGGTGGAAACAGAAAATCACAATGAAAACAAAGGGAAAAGACGCGCGAAGATAGAGAAATTCGAAAGCAAATGTGCATGAACTTTAGAGAGCGTTGGACACCTCGCGCAATGCCGAAGGTGATGCGCTCTATATAAAAGTTCATTCTCGAAACTATAAACATCCGAAGCGAGAAAGAAAACGCGACACATAATATATATGTTCGAAGCGTTTGATATGGAAGCGGCGGCGGCGGAACTTGAAACGAATAATAATGATAGCGATAATAAAATAATCGCTCGAGCATGGCTCGATGCAAGCACGTGTGTATGTATGTGTGCGCGAGCGGAGAAAGGCGCAATTTCAGGATAATATAAAGTATATTATTGTAATGCTGCACAGACACATGTACGCGTAAACGAGCGTAAGTGCCTCGCACTTGCTCCGCTAAACGAGATGAAAACGAGCAGATTATTATATTACCCTTTCCCCCAACTCGAACGGCAGACAAGAAGAGAACTTCACTCTCTTCTCTCGCGTGCGCGCGCGTATACGTGCGTATTAATTATATCGCACGCATATATAAAGCGGTAAGAGTGCGTGGGAAGAGAAAAAAAAGAGCTTAAAGATACAAAGTACAACAAAAAAAGACGAAGAAGAAAGGAGACGGGCGGGGGCGGATCTCTTTTTTCGGCATATACACGCGCGCGCGAAGTGCATTGTATGTATAAAAAAAGAGCAAATAACGTAGTGGCGCACACTCACTTTCGGATGTATATACTCTGTTATTCCGTGTTTAGAAATTCGACACTTCCGTTCCTGTATATATGTACCACGCCTCGATCATCGTGCGCCTTTCGCGAATTAAATCGCTGACGCGCCGCGCGGCTCGATTACGGCGATGATGGCACATTCGATGCGATGTTTATTCAAAAATCATTGTGATGGCAAACGATTTATCTCAAAAGGCAAACGATATACGCCTGACGTATCCACGATAAAGAAAAAAATTAAATACCGTCGAATAATCTTTGGGGCGAGGGTCTCGAGATAAACGAGATTACGATACACGAATAAGTGCGTTATCGAAATGCGCTTATTATATTTATACATCCGAAGCTGCCCATAGCTCGACACGCTTCGTACACGGTGACTAATCTGATTTTGGTGACCCATCATTATATTCTAAATACGTATTTAAAAATAGATAGCTCACGGTAATACATCGCAATTGATACGGATTTTTTCCAATTCCATATTTTTCTTATTCTCTCTCTATCTTCAGCTCAAAAATAAATTCTCCCTTCGCTAAAATAACGTTTTTTTCCTCGCGACGCGCGGAGAAGTGCCACCATACGTTATGTGTGTAAATACACACCTGTTGTTGCATGCAGCATTTATAAAAATATACAGAGGGAGAGACGGAGCATAGAAGCCCCCCAAGAATAATATTTCGGCGTGATACTTGTATATCGCGCGCAGGAGAGAGAGAGTCGAGTGACAAATAGTACAGTACCTTGAAAAGAAATCTTCGATTTTTTTTTATCTCTTCGTGTTATTCTAACGCGAGTTTGTATATAATGGAGCGTTTTCCTTTTTTCTCGAGTTTGCTGCTCATCTGTGTGTGTGTGTGTCATCGCATCCAGTCGAAAGTCGAAATATCTTATCGCTGAAAAATTTCGACGTATACGCTCGTAAAAAAAAAATGTTCATAGCGTCAAGAAGGATAAAAGATTTTTATAACTGGAACGAGACGCGCGAAATGCTGTACGCACAACACGCATATGTGCAGCTGAAACGTTAGATTTCAATTTACTCGCATACGAGACCATATCTAAATACATAACTGCCACGTCTACGCGCGTTAAATCCTTCGCATAATCAAATGCAGTGCTCGTCTGCGTAAACTAGAGAATCTCGCGCGCGGGTTTTCAAAGTTATATTGTCGTTCCGCTTGGCATACATCGACCCGTATATGCGATGCGTGCGAGCGTAAAACAGAGAAAAAATTAAATCGCAAACGTTAAAAAAACAACGCGTATTAAAGTAGTTGCGAGCCTTATAAAACACGTGCGTGCGAGTACCGTTAAAGCGATCTCGTTCGAGCGCGGCTAACACATATTTTATACGAAAATTAAATCGATCGAGATGAGGCCTGCTTTAGTAAGAGCTGCCTTGTAAAATAGGTGAGTGCAGTGGAAAAAAGATGAAGTAGAAGAAGAAGAAGACAAGCGACTAGTTCGTGATTTTCCATCTTTCAGCGGGATTTTATGTAATGATAAACGCTCGGTAGCTTGCAGCCGAATTTACGATTCACGATGCGTTATATGCGCGACGAGGTCTCGAGGTGGTAAATATAGCTAATGCCATATCTAAGTTTCGAGCCAATTTCCTCCATACCAACGCGTAAAAACGCCAAACCAGGTCTTAAATGGCGCATCGATAAACTCATTCGTTTCGTTTTATATATCGTATTACGCGTATTATTATATTAGGCGCGCGTGGAAAGCGTACTCGGATGCGTTATCGAATTGCTCTCGCGAAGGAGATAAAGTTAAGTACGGTAAGAGCCGCGGCGCTGACGAAGATCGTTGCTGGTTTCATTGGAAATTAAGTTGTGTATCGAGGAGGACTATAAAAGATACTTTCATTCGACTCTCGATTATAGGATGGTTGTACAGATGAAGTTTATTATTTGTGTCGTGTATACATTATGAATTTATTGTACAAAAATTTTAATGTGCAATTTTCCAATATTATAGATTTTTAAAATGAAATTACGATGAATTGATTTGAATTTTTTGATGGCTGGTCGAAGATGTCATGCTGGTGTGTAGTAGTAGATCTGTGCCTTGGAATTCTCGGCTGGATGTGACTAAAAATGTAACGATGTTTTTATCATATTTGTTTACGAATTTCGTACGCCTATTCGATACCTAAATGATATCTGATATATGTGATAACAGTTTTAACTGCCGGTGTATTAATTATATATAAACAATAATGATGAATTTGTCACTTGCAGATTCAAAATTAAAGGTACTCGCCATCTAGCGGCGGAAACAGGCTTTCATTGCGATTAAATTTACGTAGATTTTCGGAAGATTACTGTCTGGTTTTACGTTAAATCTGCATTAAATTCAAGTTTGTTTTAACAATGTACACGATGAACTAATACCGACCAATGATCTAACCAAAATTTTTATATTTATCAACGATATCGTATCAAAGCTCAATGCATACCTATGAAGATTCTGCCTGCTGCCTGGCTGAGCGTTGTAAACAATTAATTCTCAAACAATTGGTTCCACGACGGGCTTGGTTTGGCGGGTTTGGTGGGTTTGGTATTGGTTTTTTTTGAGCCTCCTATTTTTGATGGTACCGGACAGAGATACGGTTGTTCCCAGAGGAGACGTTTATACTGGTCCAAAAAACCGAGCTTGACCATGAAGTAAGACAGAATCCAATACACAAGTGTAACCGGGAATAGTATCCAGTAGACAAGATCCTCCACAAATAGAACGATGTCCATGAAACCCGCCTGGTACGGACTTCTGAAGACTAGCGGGAACATGTTGTACAGGTGTGTGTGTGGTGTATATACGCGTGGACGTGGACGGATATAACACGAGGGCGGCTGAAGCAGCAGCGCGTCTATGGGGCACCGGTGTCGTAGTCAGACTGAACCGGCCTCGCGAACTCGAGCCTTATATATATTCTATTATCTTCCTAATTGCCTCCTAATTTCTTTCTAATATTCCGAATATCTTCCTAATGTCATCCTAATGTCATCCTAATATGTCTCTGCATTAAAGAACGGAGAATCCACATGGAAATTTTTCAGGTATCTCCGATTAGATATCGTCTCTGGATAATGTATACATGCATCGCTGCGTAGAGTTCATTGAAACAAACGCGCGCACAAACACGCGGTGTCGCGTCGCGTACACACATCCATACATTGCACAAAACAAAAGCGACTGCCGCAGCACCGCAATTTGTTTCGCAATATTTACGCGCGCGAGCTTCGAACGATTTCTTCTTCCTGATTGCATATCTCTGTGCGTTTGTTGCACGATATATACACAAGAGTAGAGCAACGAAGGCACGCACACGTGCGTCGATTTAAAAGAGAACGATAGAGAGAGAGAGGCAGATATTATATGGGTGTGGAATCGCTCGGCGCTGACACACATTATGCACACGACTGCGCGCGCGGCCCGGCGTAGTAATTATCGTACGCACATACGCGTACTATGAATAATCCCATCTCGGGCATCGAGGGCTTATATATGCATTATAGATAGATGGCCGATCGCGACGCGCGCGGCTCTTAATTGAAAATTACAGATGATACATTTTACGATACGCGCGCGGCTGAATCGTCGAGTATATCGGAGCTTGCGGTAGTTTAAAAGCTCGAGGCTAATTGTGCATATTGTAATTTTATAACGTAAAGACGAGCTGAATTCAAGCACGTTGTTTGCGTACTTTTTGTTTTTGTAAATTCTCGATCCCTGGAATCGGGGAACTCGACCTTTTGTATTATATATCGAGCGTACGAGGGGGGCGATCAAGAACGCCGAAGTAAATCGAGAGCTTTTTATTAAGAAACTCTCGTGTGTTTCGGCGAACTTTCGTGCCTTGTACCCCCCCTTCGAGTCAATTATTCATCCTCGACAACGGCATCGACTTTCCGCGCGTCGACTTACCCTCGAAATAGAGTACGGAATAAAAGGGCGAGACCGAAAAAGTTTATATACATCGAGAGAGAGGCGGTCGTCGCGCAATCATCGGTACGCGACTACGTCGTCGTCGTCGAAGCTCGAAAGCGTGTAATTAAAGACCCTCGCTGCGGCACGTGCAGCAGCAGCAGCTCGGCAAAAGAAACGCGTTTGCGACACGCAGAAATCGGCCGCGATCGTGTGCGGTTTTTCCATTAAAGCACATATTGCGGAAATTAAAAGCACGAGTTAATTTATATAGCCGTGACTACTACTGCTCCGCGATAATAATGCAGCTGTGCGTATAGCTACCGTATATCAGCCTCTCTTTTGTGTATACGCGCGTGTCTGGTTTCTATAAACGCGATAAAGATCGATGTGGAAATCAAACTTTGGCTCATTGATTTTCAAACTTCATTTAGTAATCGTATGTATCGGTATCTATCGTTTATACCGTGGATCACGCCGAGATAGAAAGATCATCGCGCCGAATCAAAAATAAACAACGATCGCTGATATCGTCGCGCGCGTCACGTAATAACGTTGGTTTTTCAAAAGAAACGACGATGTTTGTCCGTGCAATTTTTCGCAAGAGCCGCTCTGTTTGCCCCGACTCCCACGTATCTAGATATCGATGCGTGCGCGAGTGCGTGCTACTGCGCTGCGATGCACGTACCATACCGAACGTGAAAAATAACGCGTGCGTGTGTTTACGATTTTCGCGCGCGCCACGAAATAAAACGAACATGGCATGTATACACTATAACACGCTGCGCTGCCAATGTCATTCATATGCAACGCGAACACGTACGTGAGAAAATTCAGAAAACAAATATATTCGCGATAGCTGTACGGGTGTACGTATATCGTGCGATCGCATTTGCGTACAGACGGCGCGAGCGAGAAATTTTTCACTCGGACGCGTGTATAGCGGCATCAGCGATTTCAATTCGGCCCGAACGAATCAATTTTGACACTGGCTGCGCAGCGCTCGCACATATGAATACATGATATAATTTCGCGGCGCTCGACGTTGTGTGGCATTACTTTTTCGGAGCGCATCGTCGCGTATTCGAGCTCCCATTTATGGAGCTCCTCGTAATTGAACAGTCACACGCAGCACGGTAGTGCACGAGCGTAAAATGTGTGTGTATTATTATTATACGACCCCCGAGGTGCGCGCAGAGGTAAATTACGCACACACATACACAGGGCAGTGGGGCGCTCAACGAGGAATTAATCGGCTCTTTACGATCGTCGCGATCGCGCGCGTATAACGTAATAATTATAATAGTAAAGGTGTGTATTTATAATGTGCACCCCAATTTCGACCCTTGCTGCTACTTTTTATCCGGCAGCTACTACAGTGTACGTGTGAGTATACGAGAGTAAAAAAAATAAGCTCGTAGCTCCCCGGGTCCGAGCCGTACGTTTCCCACGTGTCGGAGATTACGGCATCGCGTACGTAACGCGATGTGTATTATAAGCTGCGGCTGAAAATCGATTAAACGCAGCCTCTTACCGCGCGTCGAGTGTATATAAGAGACCCAGACCGATTCCCATCGTATAGCTCGAGCGAGAGAAAAAGATTTTTGTGCTGTTGCTTTAACAGCAACAACGGCGCGCGTATATCGACGCTGTTAAGGAAGAGTAGCACGTTTCTATACATTTTTAAATGTAAACGTGCTAGTCTTCCTTAACAGCATCGATATAATATAATGTACAGCAGCAGCAGCAGTAGCATCTCTTGTCAAGAGGAAGTTGTCGATTATAAAATTTTACTTTTTCTCTCCGTCTCTCTCTCTCTCTCGTGTCTTTCATCTTCTTCAAATGCAGGCGTCATAGCGTCCCTTTTACTCTTTTGCCTTGCGCCATATATCGTGTCTCATGGTCGTCGTCGTCGTATTACTTACTACCACATACGCTCGCGCTCGAGTCCCTTCGTAACTTCACGATGATACATACAAAAAAAAGAAAGAAAGAAAAAAGCCAAGCGTGTAACAAGCGTTCCTTTTGCGCACATCGGCGCTCGCGCGTTCTTCCGGTTAACGTAGTAGTAGTAGTAATAACTGCACATGTTATATGCAGTCGCCTAGCCAACGCGTGCAGCCAACTCTGTATACGACGCGTTGACCATTATTAGACTGTGCCGAGCTATCCACTGCGCGTTACAAGCTTCCCTTTTCCTTCCTCCGTGCGTATCTCTCTCGAGTGCACGTTTTTCTGGTTTCTCGTATATAGCTCGAGCTCTGTCGCTCCCGCTCGCTCGTCGTTGTACGCGTATACAAGAGTGCTCGTGCTCTCGAGTACTATTCTATGCGAGCGATATTTTTTTTTTCCCCGAAAGTTTCGCGGCGTTTTGTATGTACAGGGGTGCGACGAAAAGTATGGAAACCAGTGAAAATTGCATTCGAAAAGAGCAGAAAATTTTACGTTCGACTTTGTGGGGTTCTCGATACACAATCAATCGATGACAAATACATAATTATTTTCTACCCATTTTATTTTTATTCTCTCTAGGCAACCACTGAACTTTAAATTTCGCGGGAATGAACATGAAACGTAGAAGCAGCCTAAGTACAAATTCACTGCGTCGTCGACTGCGCGTACACGCGTATCCTAGTGGATTCATATACGATCGGAGTCGCTCGATTAGAAAGCGAGATTCCGTCGTAGTAGGGGCGTGGTCATCTCACTTTTCTGTTTAATATAGAGAATCGTAATGATGCAACACATGTACGTGGTCAGTATCTTTTAAGAAGCCACGACGTAAATAACCTATATAGAAAGATCTCATCGTCGACAGCACGTGTTTATATCATACGTTATTTATACGTTAAATAATAATATAAAGAAGCATATCTCATTTGGAATTATAAGTGATTGTGTGTCGCGTGTGAATTGGTAAAATGTCCTGTACGTCCGCAGTTTGCAGGAATCTTAATTGTGCACTATGCTTCGAACCGTTCTTGGAGCTCCAACGAAAAAAGTGCAATTTTCAAATCGAAGAGGATCGACTTCGGTTTCTCTGTAAAACTAAATTTGTTTTCGACGTATTATCGACGCGCGTGCACAAAAGTCTCGACCTTCAGGAAGTCGAAGAGATCGAGCGTCTGCTGACGGATTCCGTGAATTACAGCGACGATGCCGGACGGACGTTCATCGAGGCGGTGGCTGAGACCGGCTTGTATAAGGATCGCGAGTCAACGTCGCGCAGCACCACGCTGCTGCATCGCGCGGCTAGAATCAATAGAGGCTCCGTCGTCGAGCCCCTGTTCATGATATACGACAGATTTGACGTCAATTGCAGCGACGAGTCGGGCCTGACGCACTTCCACGTGGCCTGCCGGTACGGCTGCGACGGCGCCGTCCGAAAATTCATCGAATCCGATCGGGAGCTCGTCGATTGCCTCGTGCCGGACACGGGCGATTCGGGACTGCACTTGGCTCTGGCCTGCGACTCACCCGATCGGAGCAGGAATGCCGTGACTGCGCTGCTGAGGGGGGGCGCTGATCCGAATCTGGCCAACAAGGAGGGATCGACGCCTCTGCACCTCATTTGCAATCAACGCGAAAAGGGTCATCTGGTGAAAACGCTGTTCGAGAATCGCGACGAGACACGGCATAAGACGATAAGCGTCGACGCTAAGGACAAGTTGGGCCGGACGCCGTTGCAATTGGCTGTGGCGACTTTCAATATCGACGCGGCGCGCGGATTACTCGTGGATCGGGGCGTCGACATGTCCGAATTCGTTTTTCCCACCGAGAGGGACTTCGACGAGTGCCTCGAAGCCTACGCATCAAAATATTCGCATCAAAATATCAAAATATCGCGCCAGCATTGGCGCGAGCCAAGATTCTCCGGAGGCATTATGAACGAAGTACAATTCAAAGTGGTATCCGACTTTATCAACCTCGTGCATTTGCTGAGAAGAAAAGGATACGAACTGAAGCTGAGCGACGCCGTGACGCTCATGAGTCAATTGAATAAGTTGGGAGCGTCCAAGTTTTGGCCAAAATTGTCCAAAGAGGAGCTCATCATTGACGAACTTAAGAAAGAGAAGCTTGAAGAGGCGAAGAAATGGTTCGAGAAAGAGGCAAAAAAGGCAATTGTCCAAGAAAATCCAAAACTGTCTCTTTACGATCTGTTGGAATTACCACCCAATGCAGCAGCGAGACGATTGACGTACTTCGGCTTCGTTATGCAAAGCTTAATTTACAGGCATTTTCAGGATGCCGGATATGGCACGTATATCAAACAAAAACTCCACGCGATAATGTTGAGAGGATTTTTTCAACGCTGGGCACTGGATTCTTTTATGAAGCTGGTCCGTAACCGACTGCCCATGGAGGTCTGCGAAATGATTATCGACGATTCGTTCACGAACCAAAATTTTTACAATATTTGCGTCGTGGTGGCCAAACTTCAAAGTGACGAGGACAGTCGAAAAAATGCAATGACAAATGCAGAGGGCCAGCCAGCTCCTAAAAGACTAAAACTTGAATAGTAAAGATTGTGAATGATCTTTGTTTTGACGATTTTTGGCACGTAGGCTTAGCAGCGACATGGCAAAGCATATTTTTGTAGTATTCTTTTATGTCGGGTGCTATGGAATTCAATATAGCTTACATTGATATTCAAATTTTAAATAAATAATAATTAAAAAATATTTTGTTTTGTTATCAATTTTTGTTATTAATTAAACACATGCACATCTACCACACTATACTACAGCCTATTTAACATTAACAATATTCAAATACTTGATAAAAAACTTGAGTAATCAATGGGTTCTAATCCAGTTAGACTCAAAAAATTGGATACTCGTACACTCCTATACAATGTTAACCAATCTGAAACTATGAGCATCTACGCACGCACGTGTCAATGTAATCGAATGAGTGGTGCACGAACACACACAGTTCGATGAGCGATTACGATTTACCGTTCGACAAAATGGACATAACGATAAAAAAAGTAAAAAAAAAAAAAAAAATTAAACTGCATAGAGCAGCTTAGCGCGGAAAATGATAAAAGTCGATTATTTTTTTCTGCGCCAAGAGGAACTAGTTTTCTTTCATGCCCATGAATGCCATTATATCTCGACTCGTCGCGCACAAAGAACTGCGCCCATCAACCGAGAGTCTATATAGCAGCTCGGAGGCCTATAGCAGCGGTGCAGTAATATGCCTATAGTGCCGCGGCACAACGAACAACCTGTTGCTTCTCAACGCCGAGAGTACTACTGTGTGCGTGTGTGTGTACGTAGGCTCTTATGCAGAAAAAAAAGGTTTCGAAAAAAAAGCAACCGAAGTACATTTGTTTCGCGCCGTCCTCGCGCCATAACGTAGTTATACGTTAAACGAGGTGCAGTTAAGCTCGAGTGTGTGCTTTACGCGATCGTCGCGTGAAAAATCAAGATGTTATCGATTCGACGCGCAGCAGCAGCAGCAGCGGCAGTCACCGATTACTCAACGCGATCGCTACTTTTTTACGCTCTTTCTTTTCACGCGAGCTAGGTGAATGGCATTAATTTCCGAAACGCCGAAGGCTACTTTGGGTCGCGGTTGTTAACCGATACACGATTATAGGTCCAACTATTTATTAGAGACTCCGTGCTGTATACGAGCGTACGATCAGATATTACACGTCTGCATAAATAGAAGTGGCCGTTTTGCCATTGGAATTAATGAGTCTAATAGATGCGTATCTGCGCGCGCGGAGGTATTTGCAATTCGTATGATACATGGCCTGATCTATATTTAGATTATGTGCGCGGAAGGCTGCGTACTCGCACACGCGTCCATTTGAAGTGTTGTACACGCCATTATTCGCGCGATATACAAACGTATACACGCGACGCCCAAAAACAGTAGACGATTAATTTCATCTCCCTCGTACAGGCCGTGCATGCAATCTAAACGTACGCGTTTTATACGCGCACGCACAGAGAAGAGAGACAATCGAAAAATTATCGTTTTTCCATTTCGAAAATTTAAGCCGAAATTAAAATGTGTACAGTATAGTATAGTATGTACACACAGCTGCGCGTCGACGCGATCATAAATCCTTCGCGATGCAAAGTGGAGCAGCAGCGGCGCGTTAACAGCTCCTCCTCCTCCCTCCAGCAGAGTAGACACAATGACTCTGTATGTATTTCCGAGCTTCGTTTCGCGCGCGCGAAAGAGAGTATTACAATTATAGTATAAAAGAAGACGAGCAAAAAGAAGAAGAAGAAGAAATCTTGGAGCGCGCGCGAGCGGGATTTTATCACGGTCACACGAGTTATATACGGAAATACACATATAGAGCAGCAGCATGCAGCAGCAGCAGACGCGCACGAGGGCGAATGACATTTTTGCTCTTTTCGTTTTCACGCGTGTGTGTCTTCTGCGCGAGCTTCGTTGGGAGTTGTTTCGTTGTTGTTTTTTTTTTTTTTTGGATGCGCGTCTCGACTGCGTGTCGTCGTCGTCGTTTTCGTTGTCGTCTCGCTCGTATCCTCCCCCGCTCGCCCTATCCTACATATATGACAAATACTTGCATCCGTGTGCGTCGAGATATCGAATGGAAGTTTGTTCTTAGGCGAAGAGAGCTTTCGACTCTGGAGCTTCGTTACAACGATCTCTGTTTAGTTCGTCAGTTTGTTTATATCCCCGAATCGCGCTGCACCGGAGGGGGGAGGCGCCATCGCGTGTTTTTCGGGCGACACGGACGACATTGTGAAGCGCGCGGCGTACGCGCGAATGTTGCAGCCTGGAAAATTATTGTTTCAACTTTCGTCGCGCGAGAAGAACGCGTTTACACGTTACAATATACGCAGAGACGTATATACGTATCGCGTATCCACACGCCGGTAAAATATTTGCCATCGACGCACGCTCGGATGCTTATTATAATCTTGCCGCGGTTATAAATAGTAGCGCTGCCGCGTTGGAGAAACAAAAAAAAGCACACACAAAAAGACAGCTATCGAGCCGCGCGCCGAAAATAAATGTCACAGACGCGCCGATGAAAATATCACGTGTGCTTATACCGATCGTGAAATTGGGTCTCTCTCTCTCTCTCGCGCGCGCGCGCAAGTGTCGCTTTGTATGCAGGCGACGATTTACATGCGAGCTTTATTGTTGCAGCTGCACCGATAAAAATAAAAAAAAATTCCTACGGCTCATCCGCCGAACGGCAATGATGATTTGTTCAACTTTGGCCGCGCCAAACGATCTCTTCGACAGATCTGGCTCTTTGAACGTGCGTGTGTAGAACTAATTTAAACGATCGCGCAATTTGTCCCGCGTGAAAAAACATCGAGACTCGCACGCGGATATACATCGGGAGTTTATTATATTATATACAGTCATCGAAGATCGACGATATCGCGCGCGCAAAATTACATCCCACAGATCTCACAGCGCCCCTCGGGTGTCTGTCATTGTTCTACATAAATGCTGTACATTATGATCTATAAGACTCGTTTGGCCCGAAACTGTCCCACTTCGGGCCGGGGGATTATTCTCATCTCGCGTGCGTACATGATATTTTATATACACTCATCCGAGATTTCGAAATGTTCAAAAGCTTAAGGAGCACACGATGTATATCCTGCTTGAGAAAAACAAAGGCTCGGCGAGCGAGAGAGGATTTCTTTGAAAAAAATATAATACGATTCGAAAGCTCGACAGCTATTTCTTTTTTTGCTTCTGATCCATTATTAGACTCGACTACATTTTACGCGCAATAGTACAATCGCTTAATTTCGCTTACCCTCTTTTGCGGCGACACGAGATAAATAAGCGCGCGATCGGGTCACAATCGTCGTCGCGCGCGGCTCTTTGACACAGCAGCAGGGCGCCCGATGACGATAATGACACGAGACGAAGAAGACGAGCGAGGAGAAGAATAAAAAAAAGGTTTAGAGAGAGAGAGAGAGAGAGCCAGACCTATCGGGGAATTCTACGAACGACGGAAGATTGCGATTACGCCTCGGCGTTTGAGTTGGCTGACTGCTATATGTATGAGTAACTAGAGAGAATAAAGACATATTGTGGAGGACGTTATCTCGTGCACGCGACCGCGCCGGTGACCTTCTGTTGTCCGAAAAAAAAAAACGAAGGAAAATTAACGATGCCCTCTGGCTTGTGCACGCTCCGAACGCGTGTACGTAATTAGACCAAAAAAGTAAAAAAAAAAAGAAATATTTAAAATTAAAAAGCCAAAAGAAAGGGAGGAAAACGGAACTCGACTCTCTCGCCTCGTACGTAAGTGCCTCTTCTCGGTTATACACGAAGCAAACCGCAACAATGCGGCGCGCGTTTATAGACGACGCTACACATATCTCACTCTCGTGCACGCGAGACAAAGACGAAAAAATAAAATTATATCGTACATATTATGCGAGCGTCATCGCGGTGCGCCGCGGCGTCCGCTCGTTCTCTGTGCGATATAAGCTTGTGGGGGTTTTTTTTTATTCTTTCCTGTCATTGCGCCTATCAAGCGTGACAGTTGTCGTGGGTATCTTCGTCGAAGAAGCTCGAGGAATTTTATTTTTCGATTACGTGAAAGAAAAAATTGTTTAATAGGATTATTCGTATTACCGCGGCGCGCGCAGGGGAGGTATAGGCCCTTCAAATATATAACGTATAAATAAATGAAGCTCCTCGGCGACGCGTCTGCGTATTCGAATCGTCGTCGCAGCTATAACTAACTGTATTAAAACTTGATGAAAAAAAAACTCGTCACTCATTGAAAATGACTTTCTCGAAGGAGCTCGTAAGGATTTTCATACATCCTACACGTAGCGTAATATACACATCGCTCGCGTACTCAGCCGTGACTTTATATAATCGGTTATTATTTTTAAACCACATAGATAAATATGCAATCTTGTAATGTGATTTCGATCGCTCGGCGCCGTATCTTCATCGCGCTGATATTGCGAGCAAAAAGAAAAAAAGAAGGAGGAAATAAACGTAAAAAAGTACATCGTGTAACGTACGTTATAAATGTATTAAAATACCACGATTGCGCTTGGCGCGCGCGCGAGTGATGAGGCTTGACTAATTAGATGATGGTCGTGTTGTGCGGCTACTCACCTGTAACAGAAAAATAAAGGAATTACAGTTAGACGATCGAGCTGTCGAGGGTTATTAAATGATTTCATGTTACATGCGTACGTGCGATGGGTAAGTATATTCTAGCTTAATACGTAACATGAATATTTATTAAGTACACGGGCCAGAGATATAATGCGATTGTGTTAGAAACATATTTTTCATCCATTCGAGCGTGGACGTCCATCAAAAAAATCAAATCTCGATTAGTATGATTGATATAATACGCGTATAAAAAAACAGCAAAATAAGCCAGACGTTGACCCAAGGTTGGGTGTCTCGATACGTAGATACATAAAAACACAATACACAGAGCGTACACAAGTACTTTCCAAGATTAAAACTATTACAATATTAATCCGCGAGGGAGTTCCCCCGCGTGTCGTGGGATCGACACGCGATTACGTTTATTACGTAAAACAGATGAGTAAAACTATAAATTCATCGATTCTAACAAGTTGAGCTTTCGTACCGTCGAATTAGTACTCGAAACACATGTTTTCGATTCGAAAAATTAACGTTACATCAACCGCGATACACACGATTACGAATCGACCGCACTCGATGTGCAGTTTTTTCGTGCCTCGTAACACAGGTGCCGCGTGCGCATACAATGATATACATACACACACGCGTATACGTTATAACGTTGAGCGAGAAAGAAGAAGCGTATTAAAGAGCGACACACTATACGTTCGGATGCGCGCACAAGTGTCTGTGCAGCAGCAAGTACTACACACTGGAGAGCCAGAGCAGCTTGCGCGTGCTGGGCTGTATACTAGTACACATATACCACATGCTGGAGTGCCAAATTACCCACTGGTAGTGCTTGCGTACGCGCTTTTTTTTTTTTTTACTTTTTTGTTCCATACGCAGAGCATCGTAAACGAAGTATACGGAGTGAGCGAGAGACACGGGAAACACTCTCTCGATGGCCTTCTGTCGCTCGACGATATATATATATAATAATAAAAAAAGGAAAAAAAAACGAAGAGGATATATGATTTCACGCCCGCTGGAAAAGTCTGCTGCTGCTGCTGCCGCTGCTCGCGGCTGTGTAGTTACGGTGCACAGAGACACGCTACAAAGCTCGCACTTCCGAGGCTATATTATATGTACGCGAGCTACATGGAGTATTCGAATTCTGCAGTACATTTCTTTATTTTATACCTTGCTCGATTGCTTCGACTTTTTTTTTGTTCTTACTCGACGCTTTTTTTTACCGTGAATGAAAGAAACAATCGACGTATATGCCACATGTATGCACATCGAGACCAAGGATCGAGCCGAGACACAATATATATGAAGCGCGATGAGCCACACACACACAGACACAAGGCGCTGCACTTTACTTAACCATAGCAAACGAAATTCGAGCTCATTTGCCTATCTTTCACTTTTTTTCGTCGTCGTCGCCTCTCGCTCTCTTGTTCTTGCGTACGCTGCATATAATACGTATAGGAAGATTGAATTTTGCGAAAGGAAGGTAATATCGCATCCTCTCGGATATCTATGTGTGCATGTGTGTGTGTATGTGTGTATAGTATAAAAGCGTGAGACAGAGGCATCGAATCTCTCGTTCGCGTGCAAGCTTATACATATAAATTGAGAAGCGAGCATCGACGAGTTAATATTTTGTAAATTCATATTACGGGATGATCTTTCGAGCAAACAGAGAAAAAAAAATAAACATGCCACTATACTCGGTATGATTTTCGTGTTTCGTGCACTCGTCTTCCTATATACGTATACATGCGATACACGTCGAAATGCAACTGCCCCGGTTGTTATGCAAAGTAATATTATAATAATCTCTGTCTCTTCCGTGTGTGAACGTACGTGTACGCGTGTATCTGTCGCAAGTTTTGCATCATCGTTATAAAATACGGTGCATTGCTGCTGCTGCTGCTTTACAATATGCGCATGTATAATCGAACGACGAATTGGGAAAAATCATGTATATATACGATGCTATTCGTATGCGCTAGTTCGATTTTCAACGCGCGTGTGTGCCACTGCCAGACCGATATATATAAATCATCGCGCCGGTATATAAAGTCAACAACTCGACTTTTGTTTTTCTTCGCGCGATACATTGCGCGTTACCCTTATTCGTATATAAGTCGAGTGCAGTTGACAGATACACGCGTGAATTATGCACTGATAAATTTGCAAATATTCTGAAGTAGCCGCCGCCGTCGCAGCAGCAGAGCTTTTGCGCATGCATGTGTACAATATATAATCTCGCGTAGACGCGCGCGCGCGTTTACCCGATAAGAATACATTTTTTCCTCCTCCTCTCTCTCTCTATGGCTCGTTTGATTTCTCGTCGAGCGACCGGCGGCGCATATAATATTTCCTCTGTGTGTGTGCGTGCTGCAGACATCACACATATTGCGCGCGAGTTATTTTCCTTATGTATATTTACACCAAAACAGTGAAAGTGGACGGTCGAAGCGGCGAGAGACTAGCCGCGCGAAGCGAGAAAAAGATACGAAAACGCAAAAAAAAAAAAAAATGAATATAGAAGGAAGAAAGAAAAAAGAGCCGAGCTCGCTCTAAATTAACATAAAACTTTCGCACTCTCGCTTCTCTCTCGCCGCGCGGCCTGTCTGCAGATCGCCTCGTGTGTGTGTGTATATTATCGCCTGCAAGTTTGCCGTACGTATTTATAAGTGCATTTCCGCTCCTTGAAAATTTTAAAAGCTTAAAGAGCTGCTGCAGCACAAAACCTGCACCGCACACACACACAGCTTTACATACTGCACTGCTTCGCTCGCTCAGTAGTAGGCAAATTGTGCACGTTGGCTATTTTGTGCATTTAGCAGCCACAGCAGCCAAGGGCAGCAGTAGTAGTAGCACAAGGGCCTACCGGAATCGTAAAACGTAAACGCGCGTAACGACTCAATTTTTAAAAACCGCGCGAGATGTATGCTGTACAATGATTTGTAATAAATGTTTGCCCTGCCCCGAGCCGAGAGCTATACTAACTCGGACTTTGTTGCCTATTTACGATGTTTATTATTGTACATATACATATGTTAAAGCGGCGATGCGCGCACAGCTGTAGAGAGAGAGTAATTCCGAGCAATCGTTAACAGCTCCTCTCGCGCGGATGAATCGTCTTCTCTGAATTTGCAACTTGTACTCGTTTTCGAGCCACACAGAGATGCAACACAGCAGAACAGAGAGCTCGAGTTGAGTGTACATAGAGAGAGAGAGAGAGAGAGAGAGAGAGAGAAGCAGCGTATCGACACCTTGGACACACGATCGCAGAAAAACGTGTTTTTGCACAATATATAGATATATACATACAGATGCTCGAAGAACCCAGAGTTCCATAGAATATCGCTCGATGCCCATAGGCAGCCACAACGAGCTCCATTTATATCCTTGCATCGATCCTTGTATATTCTATAGCTCGAGGATGATTAGCTTCTAGGCTTCGAGGAAAGGGACGAAAAACGTAACGCGCTGTACACACACACAACAGCTGCACCTTGAGATGTTATTTGTATCGTATAGAAAAAAGAAAAGACAAAAAAACATCGAGTCCAACTATAGAGATGCTGCTGCTGCACGCACGAATGACGATCATCTCGGGTTGTTATAAAATTAACATCGAGAAAGAGAGAAAAAAAAGTGATGGCCAGATTTGGGTGTCTCGAATAACGGGTTTCTCTCAGCTGCAAAATGCGCACGCGCGTGGATTTATAACAAAAAAATGATAATAGATACAATCGTGCAATACCCTCTTACCATTTATAGAAAGCTCGGACGTTTATAAACACGTGTACAGGAAAGCCGCGCGACCACTGCCATCGTACATATAGACGCGCGTAATGTGTTTTCTCGCGATTATGCGCGCGGCTGTATACACAAGTTCAATTTCGTTTTTACGATTGATTGTGTTCGAGTCCTCTCCGCGGCTAATTACGCTCGATTTAAATGCGCATAATGTCTATGGGACGATAAGAAAGAAAATTCGTATAATGAAATAGCGCGCGTAATGAAAGTACGCCGCGTTGTTGTTTTTTATGCTTCTCGCAATAGCGGTTATAATGACGCGGAGAGTTTTGATTCGGTTTATAGACGAAATTTCTCAATTGGCCCCGCGATCAGTACTTATTTACCTGGGTGTATATCTGTGTGTGCGTACACATAATGGGAGTTATAATAAGAGCCATCGCGAGAGTAGCTTCTTGAATTCAAGTGTACAATTCAGCGATCGTATATAGCTACTTACGAAATTGAGTCTCTCTCTCTCGTCTTATATAAAAAAATAATAATATAATAATAACGCGAGAGAGCACGAACGATTGAGCAGCCAACGATGTTGATACGAAAAAAAAAAAGAAAAGGAGGAGGAGGAAAATAAAAAATTATTTTACGTAATATATAAAAAAAAAATAATACGGCAACTCTCGCCGCGACTATATAAGTTTTTATATATACGTATTATATTTATAACTTATATCGTGCAAAAATTTAACTCGCACGCGCACAGGTATATACACATATGCACCTGCGTTTATCGGTGAGTCCGTCGACTCCGACGAGATTTCCCCTTATTACTTATATATTATATTATATTTCCTCGATCGACGTAACCCCAAATGGAATGATCGTAAATTGATTGGGCCGGTCGTAATCGTGACGTATATCGTGCTGCTTTTCGTATAAAGATAAAAACTCGTCGGTTCGACTCCGACCCGAGTCCATATTTTTCGTTTGGTGTGCAATAATTAAATTTATTAAATATTAAGAACCGAAAATCATGCACGGTTATGCTCCTATTTTCTGACACTGAATTTAAAATGAAAATTTTTTTTAACGCTTGCGGATTTGCGATGCGCCATCTGTCGGTGAAATCAAAACTATCACGATCGAACATTAAACCCTTCGATTACGATGAATCTCAGTAATAGCTTTAAAAAACGAAGCTACGAATCATTCCAAATAATAAGCTTCACACGAAAAAATAATGAAAATCGTGCATTGTGTCAGCTTTGCAATAATACCATCGAGAATCGAGTGCACACAACGATAATCGTGGGGAGAAAATGAAGATGTCTCGTTTCTCGGATTAATCGCAGCTTCTCGAGAAACTGCTAATTAATTAATAATCTGCGCGTCGCGTAACACGAGAGCGACGAAAATAGCTCAACGTTATACTGTATATAGGTATACGTAATTCGCATTACAAGCGCGCGCCAGGCACCTCAGCTTTCGAGAAGTCTTCGTCGTTGTCGCGCGCGCACGCGGAGATTGATCGTTTGAATTTAATTAGAAGGGCTCGATTCGTAACACACACGCAAACACGTACATAAGCTTTGGCGTCGCGTAGTCTCATCGAGAGCCCGAATTTTAAAATAAAATCACGATACGGTCGACTTTTACGAATTGAGTTTTTCCAAAGTGTCTATATAGCGGCGTGACACACGCGGGCGATAAATATCCACGCGTCGTAATCTCGGGGCGCGCAGGTTGGAATTACAAGAGACACACCTCGCGCGAGAGAACCAGCACCCAGACTTATTTTTCGTTCGCGGTCCGCATTGCGTGAACGTCGAAATGCGCACTACATGCGTATGCAATTGGAACTCGCGTACACACACCACTGATTATTTAAACGCGACACGCGCGTGCTTATAATCGTTGCGTAATTGTATCGAGTGCGCGGCTGGTACACACCCCCTTGTACTCGAGTTCTCTCGAGACAAGTGCACACGAGGCAGCGGTAACTTTCGTTTTCGTCGCGCGGGCAATTTACGGATTCATTCGTATAAGCAATGATAATGATACAGATATACGCAGTCATTAAATCTAATGCAATATGTTTGGTACGTCGTGTGTACATACGCACGTATGCGTATATTCTAAGACGCGCATCGAGGCATGCGAAAGAGAGCGAACTTATGCAAAAAAAAAAATGATCGAGGTTTAATTCGTCGCATGTAAATTTCTATTGTGTTGTGTCGCCTTCGAGGATTACAAAATCTACAAAGATGCTTACGGTCGCGTATACATAATTACGCGGTTAATTGATACATTTGCGACACACACATACACATACACGCACGTATACTCGATGTATTGACCTTGAAAGCGATCGGCTCTCGTGTGTATATATAAAAACGCTCGAAGCCAGCAGCTCCGACTCCAAGAGATTTAACATACATATTATTTTATAATAAGCGTACATAATATATACTGCTCGTGTGCGCAGTCTCACGTGGTGCAGCGGTGCAGTGCATCGAGAAACTCGGTGTGCATCTTTGTGAAGCAGCAGCAGTCAGTCGGTTCAGTTCCGAGAATTTGTGTATGCGCAAGAGAGAGCAGCAGCAGCAGCAGCAACTATGCAGCTTTATAATAACATCAACGTCGCGGGAGTTTAGCCTGTGCGCACAGTGCGCCTGCCTCCGTATATATATGAATATTCATATACGAGTAGTAGATAGCTTAGCTATATAGCGTAGTAGTAGCTCAGCGAGTTTTACATTCGAAAGTATTCGAGCGAAGGTAAGAAAAAAGAAAAAAAAAAGAAACGTATGCAAAAATAAATTTATAATCTAACATATTATGAATCACGAGCCGCGCGGTATCGAGTTTTCACTTCCTTTTTAGCACGCGCGCGAGCGACCGACTCGCGCCTTATACATATATCGGCACTTGCCAATATCGTTATGGTGTAGCAGCAGCAGCAGCAGCAGCAGCAGTAGTAGTAATTCCATTGCGCCACGGATCGTTGCGATATATATTAATAATATTATATTATATGTATGCGCTATTAGTGCAGCAATTAATACTCGCTCGCGTATATATCTACGTACGTGGATTTTTTTTCTTTTTTTGCATACGCGTAATATACGTGCCTCGGTGCGCGCGTGGGCAATAAAATTCGACAAAGAATCCTATGAGCTGGTACGTGTATATATACAAGTTGGAGTGTCGTAAAAAAGTACGCGAAATATTCGCCGAGCCGAGGCACGCATATATACGTACTACACCCCTTTGAACTACTGCTGCTGCTGCTGCTGTTATATGCTTCCGAGGCAGTAGCGACTAACGATATAATAGTTTCGTTTGTCTGCGTGTGTGTGTGAGTGTATTATATACACGGACCTTTGCCAGTCCGCAGATGGAACGCCCATTAAACGAATCAAGAGAGCGAGAGAGAGAGAGAGAAAGAATCTCTGTGTGTAGGCTACTGTTGGAGATGATGATGATGATGATGAGGATGATGGGCCAGTCAGGCGCTGCTGCAGCAGCAGCACACAACGGTGCAGTGAACTTGGCATAAAACTCAAGGTTGCCTATATACCAACATAATACAACAGCAGCAGCCAGAGATCGTCTTAAAAATCATTCGCGCGCGCCTCGTGTAGCTTCTTCTTTCTTCGTGTGTCTGCATGTCTCTCTCACTCTCTCTCTTTTTTATATACATAATAATGTTGCGCAGCTCTCTCACGATGCTTTTTTTTTAGTTAATATACCCGCGCGCGCGCAAGTGCGTACGTATACGTATACATGCCGGAAGATGATGATGATGATGACGGTGATATTCGTTATTACATTTGAAACGCAGCAACAGCCACGGACCCATCATCTGGCCCTCAGCGCGGCCGGCGCGCTTTACTTTGGCCACAAAGCCGACGCGAGCGCGAGTGTTTCTTTTGATGCCCGCGCGCCCGATGCAGCAACGAGTACGTGTACGAATATAATTGAATCGGATGCCGCCGCTCGCGCGTCCGAAAAATTTTTCAGCGATGCAGTTTTGATGAGACCCGTATACATATAATATACATAGTACGAAATGTAATGTATGCAGCGAGGCAGCAGCAGCAGGAGCTTCGGTCGTCGTCCTTTTTTTTAGCCGCCACTGTGCCATAAAGCCCGAGCTGGCAAAATTTTTCATGGGATGTATATGCGATGACCGCGCGCGATGTACAGTATATATAGTCTGCGGTTTGAAGAGATGAATTTTTGGTGCGAGTACGCACAGAGCCGACCCCTTACAGGTTTATTTTTAATTTTCCCTCGCGTGTATATATATACAGCCCACCTATATGGATTTAAAATTTTTCGTGCGATGAATCAAAAGACTCGCGTGTCTCTCTCTCTCTATATCGGTTCCATATAAACTCTTATAAATATACAAATTGGCCTGTTCGTATATATATAGATACAATTTTTTTTTTTCGAGGGGCTTAATCGTAACTTTGCATTAGGAAGATAATGAGCACGCGTGCCTCGCGTGGCGAATATTATACATAAAGATAAATCCGCAATATATATCGCTCTTTACGCGCGAGGTTAGCTCACGATCCTTTTTTTTTATTCGTTCTTTGCTATTTCTCGGGGCCTTTACGGAATGTCAAAAGTGCCTCGAATACACGTGCTTTTGTGCCCGGCCACGTTATATTATATATTATAATATACGAAATCGCGAGCGATAAAATAGACTCTCGTGTGTGCGCGCGTGTGTGTGTAGTATATTAAAGTAGCGATCGCCGGTCGTGTGAAAGGGAGAAGTGTATTTATTTTATTTATTATACATACAAACGAAAAAAGCGAGCCGCGCGTGTAGTTGGGTTTCGGAGGTGGAGTTAGCAGCGGCAGCGGCGAAATTCAAATGACCCGAGCGATAGGCTAATTATCCACCTTAAAAGCTTCGTAAAGCACCGATTAATCATGCAGTGTGTATAGTCCCCGCGGAGCGAAGTCTCGAATCTCCCCCGAGCATGCCTGCCGCGAAATGCCGTGTATACATAAACACGCGCGCGCGACGCGTATACATGTGTAATTTTATTTCTTTTTCTTCTTCTTCGTTCGCATTTGTAGATTTTACCCGCGTTTCTGCTCGTCCGAGGAACGTTTTTGAAATTTCATACACGTATATTATAATATAGCGAGAAAATGATGTGTGCTACACGCGATTTTCGCGCGCAAGGAAAACGAGATCGATCCTCCGAATCGAGGCCAAAACTTTTCAATTGCATCTTGCCAGCTTACTTGGTAGTAGTTTCTTGCGAGAGGAAGAGCCTGCCTGCCTGCATGCCTGCCCGAGTGTTCATCAAAACTACTTTGGGAAGAACTCGCCTTTCGTATTATAAAGTATATATACACACACATCCCACGAAATTTACACACGCGTCAATTCTACGCATTCCTTTGATACGTACTCATGCACACTCACACACAAACGCACTGTGTATAAAAGGGGCAAGTGCGCAGAGATCGCTCGTACCAGGAAAAAATTGGACCTCCTCGACGCGGAGCTCGTGTATATGTGCAGCAGTGCTACTCTTATAAGAAGATTAGCAGAGAGAGAGAGAGATGGAGGGCCGAAAAAGGGTTCGCAGCGCGCGCACTTCTTGTCCACCGAGCGCGTGTTTGAATGATGTCATTGTTGCTGCAGCCGGCCTCGATGGAGATTTATACGTCTTACGAAGTCGCCGCTCTCGGAATGCCCATGCGATTTAGACTACTGGCTATACAGTAGGCCCCATTTGCTCTGATTACACAGAGAGAGAAAGAGACGTGACGATTCGAGGGTCTTCTCAACCGTACAAACGTACGAGCCTCTCTTTTTATGTTCTTACATTCGGGTTGTATAGGGGGCTTTTTTTTTATCGATACGGTAAATTTTTCAAATGCACTATAGGCGCGGCCAAAACTCAAATCCCCGTGACCCGACCCAGTGACTTGTTTTATTTATTTTTACGACGTACATACGTACACAAACGTACAGACGGACGTTATGTGCGTTCGCAGACCTCTATGGTTCGCGGGTAGGAATTTCTAAATAATCTATTATCCCGGAGCGTCTTCGACTGAATTGGCCAAGAAAAAAAAGAACTGACTCGAGACGAGGAGGAGGAGGAGAAAAAAATCACATTACGCCCCGGATTATACGAGTAAATAAGACAATTTACGATAATCCGTGCTCGCGCGCGGCTCGTTGGATATTCATTTCAATCAATTCTCTTGAGCTGCTTTTACCCTAAACTCATGCAATCGTTATTTTCAATTTTTTTTTTTTTCAAATTTCGACCAAATTAAGTGGATAAGATGTTATAAATGTCTTGTTAATCATGCAGTGCCCATAACGTTGAAATTCATGTTTCCCAGGTCTATATATTTATACTAATCGGAGCTTTGTTTTACCACTTGCGACTTTAAAAAACTCCATCTATCGGTGGCATCAAAAAGCTCACGAGCTATAAGATACCCTCGTTTGTTTACGTCCTCGTTCGACGCTTCACGGTCGTTTGTTTTCGTCCGGCGCGTACTTATACATTAGGTGTAATACGCGGGGCGATAATTCATACTTCGCAAATTCAGCGTAGTTATATTCAGCGGTAGCACTTTGCTCGCTCACGGACGTATTTTCACACTTTTGAGCCGCGAACCGAACGGGAAGAGTACAGAGCGAAGCCTTAAACGAGATATCTATACGAAATTTACGACGGGAAGTATGATGTGTATGTATACGTAACGCTGCAGATCAGCTTTTAACCATATTTAAACGCATAAATGTTAAAACGTACATAAATTTATTAGCTAAGCGTCGACGAAGAGAGAGACAGAGGATATATCAATTCGAAATTATCGTTTGACTTAGGACTTTTAAAAGAGTGTCGCGCGCGAGCAGCTCTATATATATACACTCGGCTGAAACTCGCTAATCCAGCTTTTTGCAAAACAAAAAAAAAATGGAAAGTATCCCGCGAGTTGGCGCGAGGCTCTTTAAAGAGCCTAGAAAGAAGTTTATTATAATTGTATGCAAATGTTTGCGTATAATAAATATCCAAATCCTACGATAATCCACGATATACACGTATTTACGAAGCGCATATCACATACGTAAGAGCGTCATCGAAATTCATCGGGACGCGCGAGCGATAAATTCTTTACAATTTTTAATGGGACAGAGCCCAACGAGCGACAGAAATTGTTTTATGATCAGTTTGCGAAAAGTACGCGTGATATAACGAAGCAAAAGGCCCCATAAATTAATCAGTTACGCGTTGTATCGTATACAGCGCGACTCGTTGAAAAAAACAAATCAGAGCTTTGTCAACGTGTGTATCGCGCACTACGTCGAGAGCTGCGAATTTTTTTTTTACACGAACTATATAATAATACGAAATCGACGCAGCTCGAGCGCGCGCGCGAAATATATTTATGTATGCGATTTTTCAGGTCCAAAGAAGTTTTTTTTTATCTTCGCGATCTCGTGTGTGTGTGTGTCGAAAAAGCCATTGTAACTTCGTAGCTGCACGCGTTGTTATGCTTTTTACATTTCTTCTCTTTTTTCGTTCAAAACGGAGGTTAATCCATCGTAAAGCTCTCTAGTCCGATGCAGCAGCAGCAGCTCTCCGGAATCGAAGGACCTATAGGCGCGATCGCGTCGGTGTGGGCACACGCAACACAATAGGGGGACTTTATATATATTTTTTCTACGCGCGCGTGGCGCGTAAATAAGGGCAAAAGAGAAGCGAAAAAAAACATATATAAAGAAAAATAAAATGAGAGAGAGAATATAGAGCTGAAGAGAGAGAGAGAGAGAGAGAGAGAGAGAGAGAGAGAAGTAGAAGAAAAAAAAGGAAAAAATGAAAAAGAAAAATAGCGCTCGCTCTCGCTCGTCGGGGAAGGTGAAAAAGAAGAAAAGGAAAGAAGAAAGAAGAAGCGGAAACGCGCGTTCGAGTGAGGGCACGAGAGCTCTTAAAAAAACTCCTTTCCGAGGGCCCATTCATCGTCGTCGTCGTCGTCGTCGTACTCGTCGTCGTAGTCTTCGGGCATGGCATATTTCGGACTCGAGATAAATGCTTATAATATATGCTAAAAATTTTGTCAAGTCCCGCGTATTGTACGTACGAACTCGAGCAGCTTATGAGCTGTATATACGGAACTAGAACTGCGACTGCTTACGTATTCCTCGAAAGGGCGAAAATCGTGCGTTTAAAAATTTGAATTATTCATTCCTCGCGCGAGCAATAATACACGTACATTGCATATTTAGCGCAAAAATCTGTTTCCGAGCATTGTTATACGCGAAATCGAGCAAAATATAACAAAACGAGCGTTTAGTAGTAGAGACGCGAGATGGCAATTTTTTTCTCTACTCGACAACTCGACGAGTACATTATATATATTACGCTTGTTTTACGCAGCTCGTATTATTACGCGCGATAACGAGCACCTCGACTCTCTCTGTCTACCTCTCACTCGCGGAGTAGCAGCAGCAACGGCACACTAGAGTATCAGTTGTGAGCCTTGCAACTCATCGCCTTCGCGAAGTCTACAATATACAGCTCACAAACACAACAGCCGCTGCCGCCGCGGCTTTTATAATAATAAACGAGCGAATTTCAGCTACTTTGCGGATCATTACGAAAACTTGAAATTATATATAATACGCGCACACGCGTACGTATACGCATATATACGATTACACCGTGAAGAGTAGCGGCATTATAGAGAGGCGATTTAAAGTTTTGTAAAAAGTTCGCCAAAACTGAAAAGCCAAGCGGCTCCTCCCCTGTACTATACACCACCGTGGGTAAATATATAGCGCACACTCGAAAAAAACAAAATAACTGGCCTGGCTTGGCGCATTGTATTACCTCAATGGGGCCCGCGCTGTAATATACAGCGGTTTTACCGTATTATATACCCCCGTCGCCCTCGCGAAGAAGAAGAAGAAGTCGTAAAAATCGATCGCTGCGCACCTCTCTCTTACGCGAAAGTGGAAAAGCTCGGCGCGCGGAGCAATAGAATTCGATAAAGCAGCGAATTGTTTTTATATATATAAAAAAGTATAAAATACTAAACAAAAAAGAAATGGATAGAATAGGAACTCGTGTACAGAAGAAGAAGCCTCTTCTCTTCTTTTTCCGGTGACATCGCGCCAACTCCGTTTGTCCTCGCCTATATATATACACACACGCGTGTAGTATACGTGTATAGAGATTTTCTATATTCAAGTGTATACACGAAGACTCGCTTGAGCACCTATTCTGTGCACACGTGCTGCTGCTGGAAAGGCGGCAAAGCCTGCCAATATAGCGACGGAAGCGAGCAGCAAAAAAAAATGCGAGGAAAAAGGAATCTCACACGACCGAGTTAAATTGGTGTAGGCTTGTGTTGTATATAAAATAAACTAGAGCTTCGTCAGGATGCAGACGGTGCACTCACTCGCACACACACACATGTCTACTTAGAGCGGAGCCGGAGGCAAGGCAGTGTAATGCCTGCCTGCCTGCCTGCAGTAGCAGTCGCTGCGACGCACATCACGGGAGTCCTTAAGGAATGCCCGTTTTAAAGTATATAGCCCCAGAAAAAAAAAGAAGAAGAATAAAGGTAGATCAACGAGAGACGATTTCTTCGACGAGAGAAAGAGAGAGAAAGATCGAGAGTAAAAAGGAGAGAAGAAAGAGAGCAGCAGCAGCAGTGGAGCTCGCTACACGGGGGCGCTGACTCGTCACACCTAATGTACGTATACGTATACGTGTAAGCAGTGGGTGGAATGCAACGGGCGATAACTATCGACTCGGGCTTCCCAAACCTGCGCGCACACATACATAATATATAGCGTAGAGAGAGAGAGATGCGAGAGATCCCCCGAAATTTGCCCCTTGCACTCCGGGAGCGAATGCAGCGCATCGCTTGCGCTTAGTAGTAGCTATATAGGTATGAGAAGTGTCTGTGCTGCTTCAGCTGCTGCTGCGTGTGTGTGTGTGTATATGCCTGTTCGTTACTCGTGCACAAACGAGTTTTTCGGGTTTTCTGCCTGCAGTTGAGAAAACGAAGAGGGGGCATGGATACTATATATAGAACGAACGTATATTTATTATTATATATCGTGCGACGAGAGGACGAGACGTGCCCAGCGCGTGATGAGACGACGATGATGATGCCTTCTGCTGCTGCTGACCATTGCAAATATATAATACGAGTATCGCGGTGAATCATGGTGTCGAACCAATCGTAAAATTCACTTTTATGTCGTATATACCTGTTGTTGATATATTTTGTATATTATGACACTTTTATGATTTTTCGAGAGCTCTTCGGTATGGCGCGGAAAAAAAAAGGTAGGCACTTCTGTTCATATGTACCCTTTTTTTTTGGTTGTTGTTAACAAAGAACGACAGCCAAAATGGCACGTACGCTTATTAAACTGAAACGAGAGAAGTTTATGGTTGACATAAATAATCTTCGAACGAGCTTCCACGCGGTAAAATCGAAAATAATAATGACGACGAATTTAGTCCTGTGCTTTCGACGTAAGCTTTATTTATCTACCGATTTTGCAGTGATTTTATACTCGGATCTTCGATGGTGAAATTCGAATCGATTTTTAATTGGATAAAATGCAGCGAGTATAGTGAATTAATATATGAAAAACAGAGACACGATATAACTGCACGAACAAATTATGCACTGAACTCGACTTGTACATAATACAGCCTCTTTCTCTCTACACGAGCAAACGCGAATTAAAAATGTTTTTTCTGCCCGCGACGACGACGACGACGACGACAACCACTCGACACAAGTAAAGTAGCAACAAACAGCAACGAAGAAATAAAATTAAAAAAAAAACCAAGCGACTCCGGCCTGGCAACATCCATTAAACTAAGCATCGTATACGGTGTACAGGAGCAGCAGAAGCACAAAGTCTCTTTCGGCTCTTAATGATTAAAGCACAGTGGCCGCGCGCCGCGAGGGCCAACACACAGGCATACAGCGCAGAGCAGCGATCTTTGCGTTTAATACACGAGAGAGAGAGCAGCATAGCATCCAAAAAAGCCCGGCCGCCAGCGGCAGATTAATTTTCTCACTTTAATAAGTATAAGCCAGGCATATTAACTAGCTTCTGTTTCTTCTCTCGCAATTTCTTCTTTTCTTTTTCTTTTCTCAATCTCGCCACGATCGTTATATTATACCTTCGTTGCTTTTCGTCGATGTATATGCGAGGCGAGCACATAAATATAACATCTAAACGATCTGAATAATACGCTATATAACATCGACTCGTTACGTATCGAAGGCGATCGGAAAGGGCAATCATTAAAGGGTGGTATAGCACACACACACACACACACACATAATATTTGTGTATAATATATTTATAGACGGCGCGCTGAGTTTCGCCCAAAGGGCTTCCGGCTGCCTCGAGGGCTTCTCTCTCGCGGATCGTCCTCTCCTCCTCTTTGCTTTTCTTCGCCTTCCATCATCATCATCGGCATCATCATCGTCCCGCGTGATCGTGTCGAGTCGTTTCTGGCTGCCGATCAGGACGAAGAATTAGCTCTTCTCTTCTCTCTCCATCTATCTCGGGTGTTCCTTTCTTTTAACAGCAGGTTATAATACGCGCCGCGCCGGTGGGTTCGCGTGAAACACGCCTGCACACACTGCGGCTCGTTATATATAGCCCTTTGGGGGGCATTGCCGATACCCACACACACATAATACGTGTTACATATTACGCCTTCACGCGTTCGCATAATTCTCGCGCACGGCCGCCACGTATAGTCCGGCTATATCTCGATTTTACTGCGGTATATATGATGTCCGAGAGAAAAGGAGGGAGAGAGGCGCCAGTAGGGCACGATGATGATAGGGTGCAGTGCGCGGAGCCGAGGCGCGCCAAAACTGTATTACCGATGATACACCTTTGGGGCAGCAGCAGCAGCTCTTTGATCGGACGGCGCTTTTTCGGGGCTATTAAAGGGCCAACAGCTCTCGGATAGCACCACACCGCCGCCCGCTATAGTATACAGTAAGTGTATTAGAGGCTCGTTTTCGCGCGCGCGAACCTCGAAAGCCGTGTTATATATACACGTACGCGTACGCAACGAGACAAGGGGGCCGATAATAATTGGACGTTACGATCGCCTTTCTTTGTGTGCCGGAGTTGCGAATTTTTGCATGCATTGACGCCGCCGCCGCCGACGCTCTAGGCTTCGAGACTCGCAGAAGAGGCGCAGAGGCTTGTTATTTGACGCCGCGCGAATTTATGCAATCTATGTCTGTGTGTGTGTGTGTGTGTGTGTGTGTGTGTGTGTGTGTGTGCAATTCGCGCATACTTATGCCGCGCAAAATTATTACTCATAAGAGAGATGCGCTATTATGTGTACCGCGAGTGTACGACTTGCAAGCCCGTGAGCGAGGAGTGCCCTGATACATCATTATATATTTACTTTGTGTAATCTTTGCGCGACGCTCCGAAAGTCGCTTTGCGCGTTGAGCTATTTTATAATAACGCACTTGTGTGCAGCGTGCCTCAAGTATGTGTGCACACACTCGTCGTCTCTTCCAAATTGATTCGTTTCGTAGAAAACAAATACAACATAACGCATAGAAGCGAGAGTAATGTAAAAAACAGGACGAGTCGAGAAAGAGAATTTCGTCACACAGTAAATTTACAAAAAACCTTATAAGCGACACTTGCTAGTTCGATACTCCCTTTTGCCAGTTTTTGGCGCAAACTCGTCGTCGTCGTCGTCGTCGTGGGCTGCACCGAGAGGGGAAGTACGCGGCGACGAAAAATAAAAACTCGTTTTATATCTCGAAAATTCTATCGCTGCGACGCGACTACGCCCGAAATTCGTATACGCGCCTGCATACAGCAGCAGTGTGGCTCGATCGAACTCTCTCTCTCGCGCGACACACACTCGTCGTCGATTTTATCGCGAGGCAAAAGTTCCTCGCAGAGGACGATCCAGCGCAGCGAAATACGAAAGAACAAAAAAGAAAAAAAAGAAGAGTAAAAAGTAATCGAGATGATAGGAAGGGAATATATACAGCGGGAAAGAGGAGAAACAATTGCAAATGGGGTAGAGATCGAGTTCAATAACTCTTTCTAGTCGACGTGAAGATATTGTATATTGTTTATAAAATAATCCTAGACAAAAAAATCGCATTTTGCCTAGTGCGCGATAATAAATATGAGCGACACGTGTAAATGTGCAGTACGCGTGCGCATAAATAGACATTAACACGAGTACACCGCAATATCGTCGAAGCAGGTACATTTGTAATATCGCTTGCACTCATACGTACTAGCTAATCAATGCAAAAATAAGTCAAGAAGCTGTATCAACCATCGGTGCAGCAATATTATACGTATATACACATGGAATTGCGCGAGGATCGAAAGATCGATATCGCCGCGGCGCAAGAGAAATTATTATTGCCTGTCGTTCATATAACCGGGACGTGTATTTTAGAGAGAGAGAAACCAGTTCGCGCGCGCAAAGAGACACGCGCTTTGAGAGATTGGGTTCGATTAGCCGCTCGCCCATACGTGCGTGTATATAAATAAACGCGCGCGCGCAAAAAGGACTCACGAGCTCGCTCGGAGATCTTCGTTATTATACGCGCTGGTGCTTGATGCTGCGCCGCGGATGGACACTTTTACTACGCGGGCAGATACGTGCTTTATTTAATATATTATATATATACTGCATGTGGTTGAGAGAGAGAGAGAAAGAGGAGTTTAATATGGGTATCCGTATACGCGCGTTCGAGCCGCGCGCTGGTGAATTATTTATGGCTTTTCAGCGAATAATATATAAAATGAAGCGCGATCCCATCGAATTCCTCGGGTTCGATTCTTAGTTAGTTAGTTTTTTTTTCGTTCCTCCTTTCGACATCCTCCTTTCAATTAGACGAGCTTTTTGTTCTCATTTTCGATATGCGAGTAGCGCGAAGAATGACTCGCGCGTGTGTGCATACAGCATCTTCTAACGGTACGTCGTAATTTCGAAATTCTCGTGAAAATCTTTCGTTACGCGTATAAGCCGTGGCGAAGACACACATTTATACAACATTTATATATGTAGTATGGTACACATAACAAATAGAACAATCGGTGTTTGCTTTCGAGCTTTGGACGTTATCTGCGCCGACGAACCGTTAGAATTTAAGAGAGCTCGCGAGAGATCGTGCCTGCATATGCAGTGTAGCGCTTCTGCTGCTGCTACTAAGGTGTGTGTGTGTGTATACATGAGCGATAAGCCGCGTATAAATCCAGAGTAAACTGCACCTATATATGTACACGAAATTCGGATATATAGAGCTGAGTATCGAGCTGCGCACACGCGGAGACCGAGAAACTCCATTATTGAGATGTGTCTATGTGCGGTACAAAATACACATACGGACGTTGTAAAACCGATGGAAGAATTGAAAATCCAGTCCGTGGAGTTATGCCCGATTGTTGCATCGGATATGTAAACGCAATAGTTCGGCTTCGTTAGCAAAATGTACATATACGTTCGTATAGGCGAATACCTCCTCCCTTTGTGGCGCGTGCATAAATTTGTTCCTCGACTCGTTCGTTTTATACATATATTGCGATATGCGTATACACGAATGGACAATTTCCATAGGTACAAGTGAATTCCGTCATGATTTTGCAGGCACAAACGCGCGCGAATAAAAAGAAAATGCGCGCGTGATTAAGATAAATCCTTGGCTCGATGGCACGCGTAATAGTGTCGTTTGGCGCGCGCACGAAGATGACAAACCGGTCGACGCGTTCAATTATTATTGCAAACAAAAGAGAAACTCCAAATATATACAATGGAAATTTTCATCGACGCGAGATCGATGTTGTCCCTCTTTTTTTTTTTTTTTTTTTATTAAATATGGGACGAAGACGAAGTTTTCCATTTATCGATCGATCGGTACGCCCACGCGTACAGTCGCACTTCGATAAATATCATTAACCGTGGCTAAAAGCGGGCCGATCCGTATTATAACTTTATGACCTCCGAATTCATTCACGGACACGTCCTATATCGATTCGCCGCCGCTGCACCGGTATATAGACAACACACACGCTCGGCACGGATCGGGTCCGAGAAACTTTCACGGCAACGTCCGCGCTACAAATAACTATTATCCCGATAAAGGAGTATCGTCTGCGGGTATATAAATATCAACATCGAAGGTGTATATATACACAAAAGAGTCGTTAACACTCGCGAGCGTCTACGTCTGTTGTGTCTCTGTCTGCGCGTCGTGTGTATACAGCCCCGCGGGGGGTACACACACAAATTTGCCGTCAATTGATTAAGAGAAAGGATAATACACAGTGTATTTATCGATTTGGCAAATATTGGCGGAATGGAAGGAACGAGTTGAGAAAAAAAAGAAGAAGAAGAAGAAGCGACCAGAAAAATAAAGACGATCGTGTATACCGTTATACGCAGGAGGTACATAAAGATGACAATAATTGACACATATTACGATCGAGCTCTCTGGCGTGGAAGCAGAAGTCAGAATCTTAATACAAAAGGGAAGAGAAGAATGACAACAAAAACAATATATCACGGAAGAAGAAAAAAAATCACCGATAGATCATAAACCGCAGGACTGTATAACGTAAATACACACATGTACTCGAGTGTCTCTCGGTTGCAAATATCCATACTGCACATACGGCGTGAAGGAGGAAAAAAGCGACTCGTATGGCATAGCTTCTGCAGAAGCTCGACGCTCGTAATGTACACGCAATATACGTACGCACACACATACACACATACCAGTGTACGTGTAAGATTTCTCTTTCCCTTATGCATCATGGCTTCTGCTGCTGCATGAGTAAGTATCATCGGGAGAGGCTGCTGCAAGCTGCATCGCGCACGGAGCGTAATCTTGCGGCATGTGTATATATAAGGGCTAAAGAAGGACTCGTCAAACGGGGGCCGCAAGGTGCATTCCACCTCTCTCGCTGCTCTATGCATGCGTATATACGTACTGTCAGTTACTCGTTAGCTCTCATTATCGGGTCGTTGGCTCTAATTATTTTGCCTTTCTTGCACCTATGTACGCGCATACACACGCGTACGTAAGCATTTTCACCGCAGGAGGTACGTGGCTAATGTAACAAGAAAGAAACAAGGGCTGCTCGTTTCTCGATTCAGAAGATGCTGATTGCCAAAGGACGTCTATACGTATGTGTGTCTTTCTCTCTTTTACGCACATGTAGCTGCGCCGAGGCTCGCGCGTAATTTACGCTTATTTTTCAACGCATTCCCTTCGGCTTGCGCGCGCGCACCTTGAATTTCTCCGCTCGAGCGGCAGATATATTTTATATATATATAAAATACAAATTTACAATAAATCGGCGAATCTTATACGTATCGAGAGGGAAAATTTTCACGGTTGAACGAACTTGAGTCTCTCGCGAGATGCCGCGATGTATACAGCAAGGATATAAATATACGTATCGCGCGTATCGTAATTTCATTTATAATCGACACAAAGGGGCGCTTGATTATTAAATTCAATAATAATCGAAGTTTTGCGTCGCGCGTCACGTGGCACACACTCGATGATGTGTATATAACACATTACAATATTGTACCGATAATCACACGGCAGAGGAACGCGATCTACATATATCCGGCATCAATGATAATTTACCCTCGTCCATCCTCGGGTGATCTCGTCTTTGTGTACTTCTCTCTCCTGGCCCGTTGTCACAAATCCAGCATGAATAATTCGCACGGCTAATAATCTCAACGTACCGCAATTCAATGTGTACCTCGAGCTTTCGAATTTGCTTCCCATATTAATACATTAATAATGTATAATATTTGCGTAGCTGTGCGGCATTTAACGATCGTCGCCCCGGTTATATATAGACTCAGCGCTTGTCTTCTTACTATTAAAATATAATATATATACGCGTATATACGTATATTATATGTGTGTCGCTGAAATTGGCGTGATTATATTATAAATACGACGACGATGTGTGTATTCCAATTACACCTGACATTCCAATCATATTAGAGTTTTAGCGTTATATATATTCATCGAATCCGGGTTTACTGCCTGTCTCGTAAAAAGAAGAAAAAAAAACAATAAATAAAAATAAAAAAATAGTCAAGCTATAACGTTGTACTAGAGGCACTATGTGTCGCGTCACGATGCGTACGTACATCCAATCTTCTTTTATACGATTTGGGTAATTATTGCGGTTTAATCCCATATAAATGTATATGAAAAAAATTTATACGTACGGCGATTCACACGAAATTGTATAAAAATCGACTTTTAATAACGTTAGCGCGGGGTTAATACGGTTTTTCGCATTACGGTCGCGGCACGCGCGCGGATATTAAAAGCGCCATAATATAATAAAACGATATTATATATTTTGGCTCCGGCGATTCGTAAAAGGTAACCTTTTATATACGTATATACATAATCTGGCACAGCACGTATTTATTTATACCCTTAAACTAGACTACCGCCGAGTGCCGAGTGCGATCTTTCGCGGCTGAAATTCCGCCTCCGTCGTAATCATATCCTCGGCTTGTTAACTTTGTTAAATCCCTATAAAGCTGTTCTCGCTTTTCTCTCTCGCGCTCACGCCTATCGTCGTCGTCGTCGCGAGCGAAGGGGGTCCCTCCCGCGCACACTCGCTGCTGCAGTATTGCTGCTCTTTATAACTGCTATGTACGTACGTATGTGTATATGTAATGTGTACCAGCATTTGAAAATTTAGTGTGTCAGCTGCGACGACTGCACATAGTACTACTGTACAGTTCGGTAGTTGGATTATAAAATTACATAAACGCGTCGCGTCTCCGGGTCTGTCTCTCTCTCTCTCGTTGAATGCAAGGCGCGCGAGGGAGTACGAATAAGCATATTACGTCTGCCGTCGTCGAGACGGAGAGAAGCAAAAAAAAAAAATAAAAAAATAGTAGTAAGCTGAACTCGAGTGCCGCGCATATAATACACGTCATCAGCTGCGCGAATAACGTCTCGAAGAAAGCTCGAAATTCGCTCGAATTTTCTTATCAAAGCACGCGAACTTCAACCGATTCTCACTTTTTTTTTCATTAACTATTCGCGAAAAAAGCCCTTTGAAACTTGCAGCGCAGCCTGCGACGAGCTGATAAGTCTTCGGGTGTATATTTATGTAATTGCAGAGCGCGTCAATTTCGGAATGAATTTTCTGCGAAAGTGTGCGATATATCCTGAAAAAACACGTTGATAATCTGTCACCTCGGTTAATTTTTTTTTTTTATACATTTATAATATACACAGAGACGCCTCTCGCGTATATATTCATTGCCTCGTCAAATCGCACACGTCTCACTCGCTGTATATACGCAGCAGGACGTTAAACTTTATAATATACCCAATCGAGGGAGCTTAATAAGTGTCTCGTCGCGCCTGAAAAATACCGCATCTCTCTCTCTTTCTCTGGGAGCTCGTTTCTTCTCTCGTGTGTTTATATATACCCTTTCGATTCGCCCGCATCCGCGTGATTTCTTTAGATATATACATAAAAGGTTCGATTAAACTCGATCGTCGGGGATTGAGTGACTTACGATGGACAGGCTCGAGAGAGAGAAAAAATCGTCTCGCTCTCTTTCTTTGTTTAAATCGAGCTGTGCACGAGGCAGCAAGTGTTGCGAGTGTTTGCGAGCGAGGAGGTTAGGAAGGGGGGGGGGATCTCTTAAACGTGCGCCCGTTTATATAAAATGTGTTATTTCAAACAGATGCTCGACGAGGATCGAGTGGTACAGTGCATATAGGGTAACGCTAAATTTGCAGGATTATTTTGAGAAAAACAATGTGTTCCACATGTAGCAGATTTGTTGCCCTGTCTCTTAGACGCCTAGTCTTGAAATTTTTTACCAATTCTTAGAGTGTTAATAATTTTTTTGCTTTTTTTTTTTTTTAGTTTTCTAGTTTCTCAAATTCCTCACAAAAATCGCTATTACCAGTCGATTTTCGAAATTCGTCCAAGTACGGATCACCCTAAGGCATCTCAAAGCAAGTATCTGCAGAATAAAATAACTAATTGATGCGCTTATTGAGGACGAGCAGCTTCAAAAATTTAACCGCTAGATGTCATGATCGAATCCAAACGTGAAAAGATGAAGTTTTGTATATTTATATTTGTTGGATTAGAAGGTAATATTATAGACTCCCGCGTAAAAATCCCAAGCAATGCCGAACTTTGTCTTCGGGCGAAACCTGCCAAAACCTTGGCGCAGGAGACTACCCCAAACTACAACTCCAGGTTTTGGTAGTTTCTCCAAAACTACTCGAAACTTTGGGCTAAATTTTCAAAAATTGATCCAAACTTTTGCGGAAATGATGGCGAAACTACGGCGAAATAACGCCGAAATTACGCCAAAATTTGTCAATTCTTGGGACAAAGTTATTCCAAAATATCCGCGTAAAAATTTTTAAGTGAGTTTTACGTTTTCTCAACATTGACGAAACTTATGTATTGAGGAAGTTTTTACAAGATAGTCACTCAGACATGGTCAAAGCATCGAGAAAAATTTTTGCAAGTTTTCAAGACATCGAGCTAACTCGTCAAAAAAGTTCGAAAAACTTAAAAATTTTCGTGAAATTGAAAAAATTTATTTTCCGCACACGCGCAAAAATTGATATCAAAATTAACCCACGCACCCATTTTTTCATTAGAAATGAGCCTTATATTTAGTTTTGAATACACGCACGACGAATGTAAATCGCGCACGCTTATATCGACACAAACACGAATCCGTTTGCACAAAAAATTTTGTCGCGAACAGTCACACACGATTTTCGGAGCCATGTCGCTATCACCGAAATTCACACGCACTATCAAACTCAAGAAAAAAATTTAATGACTTTTAATAAAAAAAAATCTATCCACGGCTAACTACATTTCCAACACATCCGTGTTGATCTAGTTAATGGAGGTTAGCATACTAATATCAATAAAACAATACTTGTATATGTCAAAAAAAAACAACAAAACAAAGCTCACTAACTAACCTCGCTTCAACTAGATCAACACGGATTGGTCGGAGATGTTGTCGGAGTTAGCCGTGGATAGATTTTTTTTTATTAAAAGTCATTAAATTTTTTTCTTGAGTTTGATAGTGCGTGTGAATTTCGGTGATAGCGATATGGCTCCGAAAATCGTGTGTGACTGTTCGCGACAAAATTTTTTGTGCAAACGGATTCGTGTTTGTGTCGATATAAGCGTGCGCGATTTACATTCGTCGTGCGTGTATTCAAAACTAAATATAAGGCTCATTTCTAATGAAAAAATGGGTGCGTGGGTTAATTTTGATATCAATTTTTGCGCGTGTGCGGAAAATAAATTTTTTCAATTTCACGAAAATTTTTAAGTTTTCCGAACTTTTTTGACGAGTTAGCTCGATGTCTTGAAAACTTGCAAAAATTTTTCTCGATGCTTTGACCATGTCTGAGTGACTATCTTGTAAAAACTTCCTCAATACATAAGTTTCGTCAATGTTGAGAAAACGTAAAACTCACTTAAAAATTTTTACGCGGATATTTTGGAATAACTTTGTCCCAAGAATTGACAAATTTTGGCGTAATTTCGGCGTTATTTCGCCGTAGTTTCGCCATCATTTCCGCAAAAGTTTGGATCAATTTTTGAAAATTTAGCCCAAAGTTTCGAGTAGTTTTGGAGAAACTACCAAAACCTGGAGTTGTAGTTTGGGGTAGTCTCCTGCGCCAAGGTTTTGGCAGGTTTCGCCCGAAGACAAAGTTCGGCATTACTTGGGCGAAACTTTTCGATTTTTACGCGGGCTTTAAATGTTGACGTGATGTTGTATATTGCTATGCTAGCCATACTACTTCGTATTGCTCTCACACCAATGCGGCCGTCTCGGTGTAAGGTTTTTGCAAACTCGAAACAAAAATAGAACAAAACACTAAACGAGACGAAGAATACAAAATTGTCTACGGCACGTATACATGCCGGCAGCAAGGGCGAATGTACATAAATTTTTTCTTCCACTACTGCACGACGATACGCATACATACGTTTAGCGTAACGAATGCGCATGTATACAGTTGCGTTAGAAGAAGGAACAGCAGCAGCAGAAAGAAAGAAAGAGACAAGTCACTCGCTCAAATGGGACCCATCCACTGGCGGAGCAGCCGAGTCGTCTCGTCGCGTGTGCCATCTTAATGCCGTGTCGTTACGTATATATATACAACACCGTTGCATATTATAATGCCACCGTATATAGCCATTGTGCGTATTTATGTGTATATAGGTGTGCTGCATTAAAGCAAATAACGTTACGCGAGTGCGTTAAAATACGTCGGATACGTCGAGGCACGCCAAGGCCCACCCTGCGATCGGGAGAAAGATATTTATAACAAACTTGTTCCTTTTTTTCTGTTTCGTCGATCGCCGAAAGTAAACGGAATCGCTCCTCCGCAGATAACGCGAGCTCTTACTGGTTTTAGATGGATTTTTGGAAAAAAGATATCCTTTTTTTTACTGCTGCTGCTGGATTTGTTGTTATTAATCGGCCAATTACTTTGGTGTAATTGACTGCGCGCCACTCGAGCTCTGCTGCTGCAGCGAGCTTATCTCTCCGTTGCTGTAAACGCAAACGTTGTGCAAGTCGAGTGGGTAAAGGGGAAAAAAAATTTTTTTTTACGTTCGAATTTAAAAAAATTATTGAATGCACGGGAGGGATGCATTACGCGCTTATCCGCGCGCTCGCGAGTATACATAATAAAAAAAAAAGGTTGGAGTGCTCGATTTCTCATACACATACACGCGCTCTGCGTCGAAAAATCGTAATATCGCGAACTTTTTTATTATTATTAGTACGCGCGAAAGTTTTATGAATGATTTTTCGACTCTTTATTCGACGCACGAATTAATTTGCATTTTATTGGGTCGTCGAGCGTCTCGCAATATGCGCGCGTGCTGCACTTTTGACTTACCCGGAATCGTTGCGGTAGTATAGTAGTAGCAGTAATAAATACGCTCATTTTTTTTTGTTAATTTTACAATTTCAAGCGTAATTAATCTAAAATTAAAATTACGAAACACGCGCAGCCGGCACACATATCGGAGCTTTTTAAGACGCTCGATACCATAAAACGCGCGCCCGAGTTTACGTAAAACCGCAAATGTATATATGTATATATAGAGAGAGAGAGAGAGGAACGACGTCGTGCAGCCTACAAACAGTTACCTCCTTTTATACAATACAAACGACCGTGAAAATTCCTCGACACAGACGAAACCGCAAGCTCCGCATGCGGTGCACACACACACACACATGTACACAAGTTCGAGTGTATATATATATGCGTTATGCAGGGCGTGCTCCAGCCTCGCATATTATACAAAAGTCCCCACCCGCTTCTCTCTTCTCTTCTCTCCCCTTCCCAAAAAAAGACGTAAGGAAATAAACATATGCCTCGAGAGTTTTGCTACTACTGCTGCTGATGCTGATGCTGGTCTGGCGACGTTCTAAAAGAGCTTCGCGCGTGACACAAAAGCATCGCAGGGCACACACACACATACACACAAGTCGAGTTCGCGCGCACCCACGCCAGAAATTGCGTTCGCATATATATAGAGACTAAAACTTTGGCGCGCACAGCACGTGCCTTCTACTTTATGCTGGTATAATAGTAAGCTAGTATAAGCTATACATGTGATGTAGTAAAAAATATACGGACGAGACGTATACGTATATATGCGCAAAATCTTTATCGTGTTTCGGATACACGATATGCTATATATATTCGACACCATAAATATTATTAGTTTCACATCCTCGCCGCGCCCCGGTGAGTGATACCTGTATCGCTGAATATCCTTTTGTACGATATAAAGCACAAACACACTCGACGGAAAAAGAAGGATACATTACAATACGTGAAATAATGATCGTACGCGGCAGCTCCGCAGCCAGTTACTAAATTTGTGCAGCATCATATTGGCCGAAGGTTAAAAAAATCGATACACACACGTCGAATTCCGTCTATGATACTACTCATCTCGAGGCCGAAGCGAGAGAGAGAGAAAAAATTCCATCCGTTTCGTTGACACGCTTACAATAATTAATCCTAAAAGCTAGGCTGGGTATGCGTCATCCAACATAGGCTCGCGACGCAACGATCGCATAATAATGACAAATCCCTTTGCAACATTTTAACTCACGATCTCGCGCGGCGTATATATTGATCATTGCTCTCCGGGATTGACAAATGTATTGTGCGAACGAGTTCAACGTACCACGAGGCGAAAATCAATTTTATTTTTCTCCTTTTTTTTTTATCACTCGTGTTTTACCAATGTTACACGAGCGGTAAACTAACGCGCGGGTAGCCACGTCGACGCGCATTAAAAGCGCACCAAGTGAGAGAGAGACCTGCTATACACGCGGTGTGTTTGTTTGTCGATGCAGCGGCTCGCTCGAACCCGAGCTTTGCGCGGATCTGCTCCGACACTCTCGATCAACCGTACGTATATATTTGCGTGCGCTTTTTTCTTTATTATTCTGTCTTTTTTTTTTCATTTCACTTCCGACGAAGTGTGGCGGCGCTTGATTTTCATAAATCGTCGCTTCATACCGGGCGCCCGTATATATATATATAACGCACGAGAGCAGCAAAAATATATATGAAAAATTCATAAGTTTCACCGTCCATATTATACATATATATCTATAATAATACGCACATGCAGCGCTCGGAGAGAAGCGAGCTTTTGCGCTTAGCTGTCGTGGCGCGCACGTACCCTCGATATGATATATTTTCTCTCTCTTACTCTAGCAGCAGCGGTAGTGGTAAGGAAAAAATACGCACGGATTTATATACGCGTATAGGTAAGAAAAAGTATATGTGTATGGAGGTAAGAGGGCTATGAGGATAGCGTATAATAATATATATTCGACGTGTACGCCGCCTACCCGTATTAATCCGCAGATTTATAAATGCTCCGTGCAAAAGTGTGCGATATCTATACATCGCTCGTTGCATCGCATATCTCTTTCCGGCTTTTTTCTGAGCTTTTTTGGTAAAAAAAAAGGCAAATCAACGCAGATCAGTAGCTCGCGCGGTTGATACGACTCGTCGCATCGAACGCGTGCGAAAGCGTAAATTTAGCGAATATAATTTGCGACGAAAATAGAGAGACGAGAGTGGAAGAGAATTGATTTTACGACTTCTTCGCACGAGCGCCTCGATATGTATACAAAAATATGTAAACCTCCGCACGTGTACGTTCATTGGTTTCAATGTATATTGTTAAGTATTAACGATTTTGAATTAGTGTTTGAAGATTTTATTCGCGTCGTTTTATTCATATCACATTGAATATAATTAAAAACTACGGGCACAAATTAACACATAATTTTGAAAAACTCCATGTGAATTTTATTCAATTATTTTGACTTTGTCACTTGCAGATTTGTAGGTGAAGGCACTCGCCATCTAGTGGTGACGGCCAATATTAACCTATGATTGAAAGTTTATACATTTTTTCCTAAAATTAACGTATAAACTTAATCGGCATTAAAACATTGATAATCAAACAAATTGTTCAAGTTTGAGTACATAATTAAATCCTTTCGTTTCCTTTTTTTTCATTAATATTATTTCATTAATAGCATTTTCATATAAAGTTTCTGCGCAGTTATAACGCCCTCGCGGACGATAAGAAAATTATTCATTTATTCAATTTCCTTTTCTTCCGATTCGTGGAAAAGCAAACGCGCGCTCGGAGAATAAGTAAGGGTGGGCAAAAAAGAAATAAATAAATAAATAAATGACGAATCAAGGCGCTTTTGCGAAAGTTATTATACGCGCACGCGTCGCCGCGCGCGGCATTTATCTATAATAATATGCAGTCGATCGGCAGAGAGGCGAACGAACGCGTAGGCGCGCTGCGAACTATTCTACACTTTGTGCATATGTGTGTACATAATTATAATAACACATCGCTTATATGTATGCCATGTGTATGTGTGTGCATTATATATAATACGTATGGCATTCGCGCGAATGCGTCGCAGTCTCGATACGTATATGCGTATGGACAGCGGCGATGAATTGATTTATATTATCGGCGAGTATTTTATAATGAGTCGCGCATACCATCGACGCGTTTCGAGCCATTCAAAGAGTCGAGAGAGAGAGAGAGAGAAAAAAATCATGACAACGTCCGAGAGACAGAAAGAGAAAGAGATAAGTGCAGGCTTGTATAACGCGTGTTTTTCCTCTGTCTCCGTCTCTCGGGCGATCTTGCCGAGCTATTTTATCTGTATTTTCGAATGCACGTGAAACGAACGAAAAAAAAAACAAACAAACGAAGGTATACTATACTAACGAGTCGTAGCGCGCACTACTCGCCGCGGGAGGGCGGGGGGTGCGAAAGAGACACACCGCGCGCGATTAATTAAGACGAGTATATTACACGGCTGGTGCGCCCTCGCGAGTGCAGCTAATTTGCCTGCAAATTATTTCATTCTCTGTTTCCCTCTCTCTATATATGTCTGTATGTGTGTGTAGTTTGCGAACAACAAGTCGCATAAAATTAGAGTAAAAGAGAGAGAGTGAGATAGCGGAAATTTGGCTCCAGCTAGAGTAGAGCTACCGATGCTGCTGCTGGCCTTTATTTAATATTACACACAGAGAGACCCTTTTACGTTTATTAAAGATTTAGAAATTTCGCCGAAAACGCTTTGTAGTTTTGTCTGCTGTACCGTGTGTGTGTGTATTTTATATATATATAGTATTAAATAGCTCATTAAGCCATCTTTCATTCTCTCTCGTCCAGGAAATTTCTTAAAAAAGAAATTCAGCGCGACGTTATAATGTATACGGCAGCCTAGCCTCGGCTCTCTTAATAAAGTGTTTTATTGATAGCTGGAATGAATGAGCGAAGAGCAAAAAAGAGAGCAAAAAAAAACGTAATTAAGCCAAGATGCGAGTGTGTGTATGTATATGTACGTATAAAAATATATATAAATAAAGAGGCGAGATGAGGCGCCGCCAACGGCCATATTTACACGATCGTCGTCAGGCGCTGCTGCTGCTGTTGTATACTGTGCGCCTTTTTCATTCATTCATCTCGCTCTCATTCAGCGTTTACTTATATAAATATGTGTGTGTGTGTGTGTATGTCCGTGTCGCTTATCGCTTATGTACCCGGCTTATTATTATTATCATCGTCACTTTTTTTCTTTCTCTCTCTCTCTCATCCAGAGCTGCGTTGCGCACGATTATTATATCGCGTACGACAGCGTGTGCATTTATATGGGTTTTGAATTTGTGCAGGCCTCCACTGCTGCTGCTGCATTGTCATTATGCTGCGTGTGGGTATATTATATTTATGGTGTGCTACCGTTGCACTTACATACGCATATATTGCGCGTATGTAACGTCTCGGAGTCATGGTAACACCGATACACATCGAGTACACGATCGTGTATGGTTGGTGTTTTTTTGACGATATCGATGCGCGTTTTATTATTATTATTTTTTTTTTGTCTTGAATACCAATACTTGACACGGATATGATATATGTAATTTACGAGAGAGATTAAATAGATCGCGACTCTCTATCTTATTTTTTCTATTACACACAGGCAGAACGGAAACGAGACTGTTACGAAATATCATCATGCATATTCCGAATTTCCCCTCGTTATTTATGACGTTTCGAAACGTCAACAAACATTCCATCTCTTATACATTATGCATCTATATCTCTTGGCGTTTATCAATCATTGAGAGCGTATCTACACTCGATTAGAAAAATCATTTTTTTTTTGTTTACCTTTGATTCTCTCCGTGTGGGGGGTAGTGGTGCCACACCGGCGAATGAAATCTCCCGAAACGAGCCACCGAAACAATCAACCACACCGCCACTCACCGGCTTTATTATTATATATATTATTAACAAACACTTCGCGTACGCGCTACCGCACCCGCGGTCATTATTCCGCAGCTCTATTCACGCTTTTATTGTTATTGTTGTACATCGAGATCGAGGGTGCACGAAAGCTGACGGGGTTGTTTTCGTCGTTGCAGCTGTTTACGCGCTGCTTTTATATCGCTGCATTAAACAAAGGCAGCTCGGCGGGCGAATCGTCAACGAGAGCTAGTTGCAGCGCTGGAACAATACGCGATAATTCATCCCTCTCTCTCTCTCTCTCTGTCTTGATTGTCGTGTTATTGACGCTGACGATTTGACATAATTTGCTCGTGGAGCTGCACTTTGTGATAATAATGATACGCGGACACCACGACGAGAAAAGTTTTTCCCTTCGCGAACTTTTATACTTGCACTCTCCACTGTTTGGAGCCGGAGACGAAAATTAGCCGCTGCCAGGCGTCGATCGCGAGTGAGTGAAAATAAAAACTCACGTACGAGCCGAACTAATTTTGACAACGACCGTGACAACAAAGGTATAAAAAGGGACGGAACGAAACGAGGCACTATAAAGCACACACAACACTTGTATTTTTTTTATTTTATTTTCACTCTCTATCTCTCTCTCTGGAGCAGTAAACAAAAGGAGAATCAACAAAAATTATACAGCACACAGCGATGAAAGCATCTATATACAGAGAGAAGACCGGGTGGAGGCACATAGACATATATATAGGAGCCGACACGACGAACATAAATATATATATAGCACACGCAGAGCGACGAGCGCGCGGAGATGTGGCTCGATCGATGTCGCTGAGCAGACTAGCGGCCGCAGCAGCGCCCCGAGCGCTCCGAGGCTACCGCCTTTTCCTCTCTCAACATATATATATACCCATGTAGCACGCACGGCATACACACATTGCACACATCCTTATAAACTCCTATATGTTGAGTGTGTGTATTTCGCACTATACCGCAGTATATAGTGGATCGCTATATGGGCAGATATCCTCGATCTCTCTCTCTGCCGCAGACAGGCCAGCAAATATATACGTATACGTACGGTGCACTATGTGTGTTGTGTGCGCCTGCGTGTATGTTTGTATGTATGCGAATGCGCTCGACACACCGTAAGAGCTTGAAATTGGATTAATTCAGCTTGTTTGTCAATGTGCGCGGGCAAACTACTACGTGTAGAGCACTGCAGTAGAAGCAAGCAGCAAGTGCTTTGTTTTTAGAATGTTTTTTTTCTTCCTAGCCTCTCCTCCGTTTCGTTGCATCCAAGAGATTTTTGACTCGAGCCATTCCAACGATTTTCTTTCTTTCTTTTTTTTTTGTTTGTCTTTCTCGCTGTCTCGCGCGCGTATCGTGCGCGATACACCTCGCGCCGAATCATAATAAATGGCTTTCGTTATGGGAAGAGACTTTACGTGTGCTTTAAGTCTCTGTCTCGACTCGACTCGACTCGACTCGATGGGCTAAATTGACTGTGTAGACGCAGCAGAAGCACGAGCCGAGGAAAATTGCAATTTTAAATAAATTGAAGTCGATCGCTGCATCGGACAAGCGCGTCTACTGCTGCTACTGCTTCTGCTGTCGAAGTTTTCCGGCTTACGACGAGTACCGGCTGACTATACAGCAGAGCGACGCAGTAAGAAAGAATCGATTTTACCTCATCTCGTGCCAAAACTTCTGGAAATTTTGCAACTTTATGAATTTTTATTTTTCGCATCCTCCTTTTCTTCTTCGACTCTGTGTTTTCCATCGTAATAGGTACGTACGTACGTACGTACGCAAAGTACTACGTAGCATCTCAACAAAAAGATTAAAAGAATTACTCGGGAGCTCGAGAGCTCGTTGATGAGGTATTAACGACTTTTCCATGTGTTCTATGTATAGTTGCGCGAGCTTCTTTGCTCTAGCTGCTGCTGCAGACTGGGGCAATTAAAATGCATATTATGCCAGAGCCCCAAGTGGGACGTACATATACTTACCCGTGCGCGTGCTAGATATAATGTAACGTTTATAAAGACGCTAGAGAGAGAGAGAGAGAGAGAAGCGCAGACAATGTCGAAAGTGGAATAATATAATAACGCAAATTTTTTCATATACGCTCGCGTCAAAGCTTTTCCATGTTGGTGTACGGAAAACAGCAGCGGAGCGTAAATCAAAAAGAAGAGTGAAGAGTAGAATATATACTCCGCGATGCGTGCCTATATAGGTAGGTGTTCATCGACTCGCGACGCTCGAGAGAAGCTCGATCGCTCGATATATCGGGGGTATATCGGACTGGTTTTCTCTGGTGTTTAGAATTTAACGAAGAAAAAAAAATTGGAGAGAAGTATAAAAGAACCTGTATTTAATTTAATGTATTTATAACATCCATGATTGGCAGTTAGTGGCCTGCCGTGTGTGCGCGCGAACATATACGTATATCAAAGATTTCGCTTTCATCGATACACATACGAGCTCGCGGGGATCAAGAAAAATTTAAGTGTAACGCAATTCAGTGGTCAAAAAAATATCGATCGATTATAAATATATTGATTTGGATGGATCGCGGAGATCATAATTTTTACACACTGTCGTTTCACCTGTCCGATCGTGTATAAGTATGTACCTGCGGCGCGGTAGGTACCTCATTGGTACTTTGTATGTATATTTTTTTTTCAGTTCGGCGATGCCCGCTTTCTAATCAAATTCTAATGTTTTTTTTTCTTCGTCCCTCTTTCGATGAGTCCGCCTTTGGGTCTAAACGAGAGTGCGTAGACAAACAAATCGACGCGCCGAGAGAGAGAGAGAGAGAGAGCAAAAAAACCAGTGTTTCATTTAGTGTCGATGATACAACACTTGTATATTTAAGGTAAAAAGAGAGACAGAGAGAGAGAGATGGGTGACGCTCAAATATTATATACATCGTTTGGAAATATCCAAAAAGTCGAAATGAATCTCGAGGCAGCAGCCTCTTACGTAGACACTCCGATAAACATCCTCGTCACCTTATTCAGCGCATAATACGCGATACATCGTACTACACACATATATAGAGTTTGGGTGGGCGCCTCCTCGACTTCTCTTCGATCTTTCGCGCGAGGTTTGCGAGAGGCAAATACTACAACTACTACACACTCGTGTCGATCGTCGAGGAATTCGCTCGTATACTCGTTCGTTCGTTCGTGCGCGCGGCACGAAAACTATTTGCCCGATCGGTATCGTCAGTCAATGTAAACTCTAATTGCTTTCCAAGTATATATAGCATACATACACATACATCGAAGCCCCCGAAGATATGACCTCGCGGGGCGATCTTCTTCTCGTATACGTATAGATAGTTTGATTAATGGTCCGTGTGTGAGCGAGCGAGAGATAGAGAGAGTAAAGGATCAGGACGACGAGAGCGCATCAAGTGTCTGGATATGTTAAAGCTCTCCACTGAGCTTGTTCGAAATAAAAAAAATCTTTTTTTTTTCATCCGAGCGCATTCCGATCGGTAATATGAAAAAATGCTGGCATTTCTATGTATACTCGCTCGCAATCGACGATTTGAAATCCGGGCGTCGAATTCGTAACGATGTATATATGCGTGTGCGTCCCAGTCGATCGCGCGATCGACCGTTAGACGAGCCTCCTATAATGTACGCCTGGAATACTTGATTATATTCCTCTCCTGACACGACAAAAGGTTAACTATATATACATCGATTTTTTTTTCCTCTTCTCCTTTTTCTTTCGCGTCACTGCCACGGGTAAAGAGTATTAAAGTCAGAATCGGATGGGTTAATTACTTTTCGATCTTACGTAAACTTCGCATCGGTAATAGGATATATAACGTTGAAATTAAATGACGGCTTATCTTTTTTTTTCTATCTATACCGATCCTTCCTTTTTTTCTCTCTCTTTATTCGCCGATCCTCGCGCAGTGTCGAGATTAGGCGCGTCGTTTATGCGCTACATTATAGGTAGGGATAAATACCTTACCGAAACGTAATATACGCATAATTATTATCGAACATTGCGCGCATACACACACACACATCCTTGTAAGAAGTTTACGAGGCTGATTTTTACGACTCTGCCGGGAATTCGTTAAAAGAATTCATCATCGTCGTGTATACACAGCGTAGATTTAACGTCTTTCTCGTTATGCGTTACTTAACTCCTTCTTCTCTTTCTTCTTTCGTTCGACAAGTGTATGTATATATACGGATTAATTCCAAAAATATTAACCGCGAACGATCGTTAATTTTTTTTCCTTGCTCCTTCACTTTTTTTGCCTCGTTCTTTAATACACGCTTTCTAAATTAGTTATACACGTGTGCCCGCGTATATTATTAATTAATATACTCCTGTATACCACGCATGACAGACTCGCGAGGTATACAGGTAATGTAAGGTGGCTACTACTACCTGTTGTTGTTGATTTTTCGAAATCTCGGAGTATACGCACATGCATCGCATATTATTGCTAAATATTTACCAAGACGGACAAAGGCGGACGCGGAGATCTGTGTGCATCGGCCGGAAGTGCACACATGCGCACGTATAGATTGAACACGAACAAAAAAAAAATTAAGAAAATTAGAAACTCCCCGCGTATCGCTAATATAATACCAAGTGCGAACTATCGTAACGTTATACACACACAACGAATCTCGTTAGCGTTACACAGGAGGTACACACACGCGCGCGTTTGATAAGACAGAGAGGAAGCTCACGAAATTGCGTAACAACTGCGAAACGTGCAATATATAATGTGTCCAATTGACGATTACACGTGTACAGAGGAACTTTTGCCAAATTTCTCAGACACGTTATAAATCACGAGCTGTGCAAGGCAAGGCGAGCAAAGTTCTAGATTCTCTCCGCGCGATATACGAGTAAAATGTTTTATGCGCGCACGGACGCAGACACTAAACTATATAATAATGCGCGTGTGCGTGAATAAGTGTGACTGCGCCGTACGCCGTGTAGCAGCACTGTTTCGCATTCGCATAATGTATGCACAATCTTAATACAATAATTTCTCGCGCTTTTGTGCGAGCGCGAGAGAGTAAGAGAATTTATATTATATTATGCTCGACCCACATCTCTCTGCGCGGGTATATATAGCGTATAGTGCACCGGGAGGTTTAATTCATTTATATGTTTACGCGAGGAGAGAGAGAGACTAAGCGAAATTTATTTTATAAGGAGTGAAACTATATTCCGTATAAAAGTGGAGCTACTGTACCGCGCAATTATAACTCATCCACTCTGAGCGAGCCGTTGATGCCCGGGATTATTATTTTTTTCTCCTTCTTTTGCATCATCGCCGCCGGTAGTGCACACGGAGAGTTGAAGAAATTTTCGCTCGTAGCTCGCGGAAACGCGCGAGGACGTTGTAGCCTTGAATGAAATTTTCACCAGCGCTAAAAAGTGTGCGTGTATATGTGGGTGAAGAAAAAACTTACGCTTTTCTTATACGCGTTATATTATGTTTGCACGAAAAATAAGAAAGAACGAGAGAATAATACGAGAGTAAGAATCCCCCTGCGCGGTTAAACTACGTACGAGGAGAGCTGCTGCCCCCGTGTTCGGAGCTCCCAAAAGGACTCCCTCGTGCAAAAAAAAACAGGCAGACTTTGAGGAAAGGAGTACGAAACTTGGCGCGTCAGGTGACGCGTGTGGTAACACACGTGCGGTGCAGTACGCTGGTGAACTCGTTTCTCTTCGCAGCTATCCGAAAATTTTTTCCTTCTTCCTTTTCTTTTTGGAATCCCTACTCTTCCTTAACTGCAGTGCACAGTGTGAGTGTAGTAATGCCGCGTGGACGCAATTTGTTATTTTGATGATAATTGCCCGTACACAGCTCATATCCGACGACGGCGACGACGACATTTATAATATACACGAGCTTTTCCTTCTTTGCTTAATCTTAGCGCGTATAATCTCAGGCGAAATTTTAATCTTCGTATACGCGTGCGTCGGTGTATGGCAGTATAATTACCCGCTGCGATATAATTGTCTTCTTCTCTCTTACTCCCGATGACGATGATGATGAAAAAAAAGACCTCGCGCGCGAGTCGATTAACCGACGAGCGTATATACGTACACAACATTATTATATATCCTAATATCCTTTACAATGGAGAGCGAAAATTTTCGACGGTGTGAATATTTTCTCCTACGGCGCGGGTTAAAAAGGAAGAAAAGAAGACGACCGAAGAATACACGCGTTGTTGTACGGCTAACGTAATGAATCATTCAAGAAAAATACAAAACGTTATTGCCTCGAGAGCGAGACCCCTTGATCTCGGGTCGTCGTCGTCGTCTTAAATACACATACGGCGCGTTTCGATATAATAATCCCACGGACCGAGCAGGTAGCAAAATTCTTATGACGACGACGATGAGTAGCGCTGCGCTGTGGTGTACATCCGGGGGCCTACAACTACTACTACTGGCTGCTGCTGCTGCTGCTGCTGCTTTACATGCACGACGCGCGTCCGCACTCTCATCCACTCGTGTCGAAGGTTTTTTTTTCTCACTGCGCGTCTCGGAGCTGCTTGAATACACACACACAGACACACACACACACAGAGTTATCGACTAGAATCTTAACTACTTGGCCGATTCCTTTTTTCCATACGCTTATAGATGTACGCGAACGAATGAGTGTGTGGGCAATAATAATAGCGCTAGGAGGAGTCGCTCTTTTATTGTTGCACACCTACACACATGAGACACACACACATACACGAACTGTCCAGCGAGTTTCTAGGAGTCGATTCCAATTTTATTGTGTTTATATGTGCTCGCGTGGACATACACCAGTAAATACAAAGGAAAAGCCGCTGCGATCGAGGTCGTTGAACCCCGGACATTTCCAATACGACACATATTACGGCTTTTCAATAGTGCTGCTGCCGCTGCTGCGAAAAAAAGTCGACTTACCTTGATAGGAAAATCGCAAGGCTTTTTATTATTTTTTGATTCGTTCGATGAATTATACGCGCGAGATTGGTATCTCCTTTCGGATCGGATATAATGCGTAAATTAATAAAAACTCAGAGCGACGCACACCTGTCACAATTTAATCTTCCTTCTTGCATGTATATATAGCAGCAGACGATCAGCCGATCGAGCACCTTCGTAGCTTCTTCCGAGAGATAAAAATAGCGAATTATCTGAGCTGAAAAACATCCATTTTTACTTTGGCATTATAAAATGTCATTATATCCATCCTCGTGCGCTGCGTGCAATTTAATGTAATCCAGACGATTAAAATTCGAGCGCTTTTTCTGGCACGCAGCTGAATTATTGTAACCTTTTCTTGATTACGTTGTTTTAACCCGCGTCGTCGCGGGCGATTATTTGTCGATTCGCTCTGAAACGGTGCATCAGTATCGTCGAAAAAAAAAGAAATCATGAAAGTACAGACAGATGCATAAAGTTTGTATTTGTGCAATAAATATTTTTTATTTTTTGCTGGAAGAAAAACATAAATATAATTGACGCGATGACGTCGCTCAGCGGCCCTGATACGATCGTTGAGTTATGTAAGCAATCGAACAGGATCACATTTCCCCTTGTGACTTTTTTCTTTGTTTAAAGAGTCAGCGAGGACTTTTGAATGTCCCTCCTCGAGCTAGATACAGCGCCGACTAAAAATTCTCTACCGGCTTCATACCGGCCGCGCTGGCAGCTATGGTAGATAGAAAAGGTTTTTCATTTATCGAATGTCAAATTATTAATCATCGCGTAGAGACAATTAGCTGAACTGATTTAAAATATAAAAAAAGACTGCCTGTAAAAATCTTTTCCCAATGATGTGTACAGATTAAATAAAAATATTTAACATCGCTACAGGTGACTATTGAAGCATAACATCTAAGCATATTAAAAATCGTTAGAGTGTATAATTCGTGACTCAAGTCGATCGGATCGTTAAACAATCGAAGCAATTTTCGGCGAGATAACGAAACTATGATAATAGCAAAATAATGTTAATGTATTGAAATAAGTTAAAGATCAATGATTTTGCACGACGACAGAGATACCGAACGTCGAGAAGCACGTGCACATGTACTTGTCGCGAGGAAATTCATTACTAACATGTTTTTTTTGTTCAAACATTTGATGGAAAGAAAGTGACGTGATTAAAGTATTGTGTGGATTACATAATGTTACCTCGATGATTAAAAATCGATCGATTTGACATTTTTATGCAACTCGCAGAAGGCGCAGAAACAATAATTCGAGAATGAGATTCTCAACCGAAATAAGATCGAACGCGGCACAGCGTAGAAATAAAAGAGCAATTTCTGGAATTTTTTAATTCGCGCATAGATTTTTTGAGAGTTCGACACGAAAAACGATTTCCGTACCCCATTAATTGTCATCGAATTAATTTGCAATATCAATCGATACGATACGCGAGAGCAAATAAATTATATAAACTCCAATTCGCAAATGCGATGTCAATATTACTTTAATGAAATTATCAGCTGAAATAATGACATAATGCGCGCCCAAAATTGCTCTCCGGTATAAAAAGCAGTTATCGATCGATTCCAAGCTCAGATCGAGTTGTGCCGTCGTTTTTACTTACCCGCGATGGCTTCCAAGTGGTTGTTGACGTGCGTCTCAGTTGCCGTGCTGCTGTGCAGCGTAGCGGCCAGGCCAGGTCAGTTTATCATACTTTACTACATTGATTGCAGACTCCGAAAGAATCGCATTTTTATTGTTTCGATTTGTTTTTTTTTTTTTTTTGGTTTTTTCATACAGAGTCGGGAGGAAAATATCACGAGAAGGCGGACGGCAATTACCTGCTGGTAGTCAACAAGGATGGCAAAGCGCCGTTCGGCGGTAAGGTCATTCAGAACGCCGCCTCGGTCACCGTGAGCGGCAACCTCATGGTGGTGGTCAACGGACCCGTGAACGCGGCCGCTCAGTCGGTCGCCCAGCAGATCGGCGGTTTCTGGCAGGATCTGGTGATTCGCGGCAGCGAGGCCGTCTTGGTGCACGGCAACTTGATCCTCGTCACCGGCGGACCCAACAATCAGGCCAACGCCAACGACCTGTCGCTCATTCCCGTGTCGCACGACGCCCAAGTCGCCGACGGAACCAGAATCGAGGTGAACGGTGTGAATTTCGTCGTGGTCGGCAACATCATCGGCGACGCCAAGGCCAAGAAATTCATCCTGGAGAAACTCAAGGCCCAGGCCGAGGCCGCGGCCCAGAGTAGCGCCGAGGCTAAGGCCGCGGCCGAGGCGGAAGCTCGAGCCAAGGCGGCTGCAGAAGCTGCGGCCCGGGCCGCTGAACAGGCCCAATCTGAAGCAGCCGCGAAAGCCGCTGCCGCTGCAAAAGCCGAGGCCGAGGCAAGGGCCAAGGCCAAGGCAGCCAGTGAGGCCCAATTGAAACTTCAACAGGAAGCCGATGCCCGAGCAGCCGCCGAGGCCCAGGCTTCCGCTGCCGCTAGCGCCCAAGCTAGCGCCAGAGCCGAGGCCCAGGCTCTCGCGGCCGCGGCTGCGAAGGCTAGGGCCCAGGCCGAAGCCGCTAGCGAGGCCCGAGTTCAGGCAGAAGCTGCCGCCCGGGCAGCAGCCGCTGCTAAAGCCGAAAGTAGCGCCAGAGCAGAAGCTCAAGCTCAGGCAGAATCGAACGCCAGAGCAGTAGCCGAGAGTCAAGCCAAGGCTGCCAGTGAGGCTTCCGCTAACGCGAGCGCCGTAGCCCAGGCCACGGCATCCGCCCAGGCAGCCGCCGACTCAACCGCCAGCGCCAGTGCCCAGGCAAGCGCAACCGCGGCCGCCCGAGCAAGCTCGGAAGCTCGAGCGAGCGCCGAAGCTAGCTCAAGAGCCAAGGAAGCCGCCAGGGCCCAGTCCGAGGCCGACGCAGCTGCTCGCGCGCAAGCCGTAGCCGCCGACGAAGCCGACAAAGCCGCCGAAGATCTCAAGAAGTGCCAGCAGAGAGCCGACGAAGCCGCGGCCGCCGCCGATCAAGCCGACGCGGCTTTGGCCGAAGCCGAAGCTCTGGTGAAAGCAAAAGTGACAGCAGCGGCCGAGGCTAATGCCAGAGCCGTGATCGAAGCAGAAGCCGCGGCCCAAGCAGAATCAGAAGCTCGAGCTGCCGCGGAAGCTCTGGCAATAGCTTCATCGAAGGCCCAATCCTTAGCCGAAGCACGTGCCGAAGCAGAAGCTCATGCCCAGGCCCAGGCCCAGATTGCAGCTAAGGCCCAATCCGATGCTCGAGCGGTCGCGGAGTCGAGGGCACAGGCCGCAGCCGAGGCTCGGGCCCAGGCCGAGGCTCACGCCCAAGCTGTGGCAGCAGCCGAGAGTGCGGCCCAAGCAGAAGCTCGTGCAAAGAGTGCAGCTGCCGCAGCCGCGCAGGCTGCCGCAGACGCAGAATCTAGGGCCCAGGCCCAAGCCGAGGCCGCTGCCAGAGCTGCCGCTGCTGCCCAGGCACAGGCAGCCTCAGAGGCCCAGGCCCAAGCAGCTGCATCCGCCCAAGCGAAAGCTGCCGCCCAGGCCCAGGCCACCGCATCCGCCCAGGCCCAGGCAGTAGCAATCGCAAAAGCGAAAGCAAACGCGGCTGCCAGAGCAAAAGCCCAAGCAGAAAGTGTAGCTTCCGCCAGCGCGAAAGCAAGCGCAATCGCCAAGTCAAAAGCTCAATCTCTAGCTGTCGCCGAAGCTAGCGCCCGGGCCGAATCTTTAGGTAATGCCCAGGCGGACGCCCGCGCCAAAAGTGAAGCTGATTCTCGCGCCAAGAGTCAAGCCGAAGCCGATGCCAGATCACAGGCCGAAGCCGCTATCGCTAACGCGGTAGCCGCCGCCAGAGCTAAGGCCCAAGCCGAGGCCCAAGCGAAAGCTAAGGCTAAAGCTGCTGAAGCTGCCAAAGCCGCCGCCGCTGCATCCGCCCAGGCCCAGAGCGTGGCTAACGCAGTAGCTGCCGCCAAAGCTCAGTCCAAGACCGCAGCCGCCGAAGCTAAAGCTACCTCCGACGCCAAGGCCCAGAAGAAGGCCCAGGCCGACGCCGCGGCCCAGGCCAAGGCCAAGGGAGACGCTATCTCGAAGGCCATCGCCAACGCTTTGTCGAAGCAAAGCGCCCAGGCCAACGCCAACACGCAATCGATCTCGAAGACCGGAGACGCCATCGCCTCCTCGGTGTCGTCGGCCATAGCCGGTAACAAATTCTTCGACGACGACGATGACGACGACGATTACGATTATTAAACTGAACGAGGTATGATAATATTTCAAAAAAAAATTATTTCAAAAAAAATTTTTGTGAAAAAAAATTGTTCAAAAAAAAAATTTTTGTGAAAAAAAATTGTTCAAAAAAAAAAATTTTTGTGAAAAAAAATTGTTCAAAAAAAAAATTTTTGTGAAAAAAAATTGTTCAAGAAAAAAATTTTAATTAAAAAAAAATTATTTAAAAAAAATTATTTAAAAAAAAATTTTTATGAAAAAAAATAATTATGAAAAAAATTATTTAAAAAAAAAATTTTTATGAAAAAAAAAATTATAAAAAAAATTATTTATAATAATAAATTGTTTATAATTTTTATAAAATTATGTTACAGTAAACTTAACAGAGTTTGATTCCATTATTCGTATTAATTTGTGTAAAATATTTTGCAGGTAGCTGTGTTAGATGGTCATACGATAAACGGAGAACGCGGAGAATCAAAGGAATTAAGATATACGTCATCAGCTGAATTACTGAAATAAAAATATTTAGAAATAATTTTTACACAATCCTTTTCTATTATCCATATTTATGATAAAATAAAAAATGGTATAACTTAAAAAAGGTGTGACTCGAAATCATTTAATTTTCCCATGATGTAACGCGTGACTTGAAAAGTTAAAGAAAAAGTATATTAATTTTCATTTAATAATGAGAAACAGCAATAAATATTATTATCATTTAGGAAACAAAAAATGGTATAAAGAGAATTCCATCACTACCTTTACAATGTGAATTTCTTTTGCACCAATGGTCATTGTGTGCACATTCTGCAGGGGCCATCTATGGCCATCAGGTCTTGTAATATTCTGTAGTATGATTGTATAATTTTATTTGTAAAAAAACTAATTTATTCTCATATATCTTTCCCCTGACCTTGAAGATATACGTAAATTAAAATTTTTCAATATAAAATAGTACGCTTACCATTCTATTGTAAAATTATTTAAAAAATACAATAAAAAATAAATTTAGCTTGATTCGCGGCTTACTTTTATTAATCTTCTGTAATTAATACTATATATAGCACCCAATCATAATTTTTATTTAATCAAATTAGAAAATATCACGCAAGCAACAACTTTTCCAATCAAAATAATCTTTTAACCAAGATCTGTTTCATTCTTATTATTCCTATCTACTTATGAATCTCGGGGCTTTAGAATCAAAAAAGAAATTTAAAACTGTTCTTTAACAACTAATTTTTTAGCTTGGGGAAATCATAGCAATGAAAAAATAAAAATGATTTAAACAATTTAAATCACTTAGATTGAAATCAAATTTTAATTCATAAAAAACTATTAGGCTCAAAAAATCGAAACATTACCAAGGTGAAAATAGTATGTAAGATCTGACTCCGGATCTGGCATCAAATCTGGTATAAGATCTGACAAATGTACACCAGATCTGACATCAGATCTGATACCAGATCTTGTATTCGATAATCGATATCAGAACTTATATCACATCTGACATCAGATCTAATGTCAGATCTGAAGTGACCATTTTGCCTCTAATTAATTAAACAATAAATTTATTGATACTTAAAATTTTATAACAAATTTAGTTATATTTCAATAATCACATCGATAATATCTTTAAGAAAAATTCCTACAATATTTAGGTTTCTGATAATATGAATTTAAATGGATCCAACAACTTTTATTATTAATATTTATTATAAAATTTTAATTATTTATAAACTTATTGTTTTATAAATTAGAGGCAATATAGTCACTTCAGATCTGACATTAGATCTGATGTCAGATCTGATATAAGTTCTGATGTCGATTATCGAATACAAGATTTGGAATCAGATCTGATGTCAGATATGGGGTACATTGGTCAGATCTTGTACCAAATCTGATGCCAGATCTGGAGTCAGATCTTGCATACTATTTTCACCTGGGTATGAATCATAAATATTATATTCGCATAATGTTCGTTACAGAGAGGCGATAATTAGTTATATCAGACACAACAAAGGCTCTGAAAATTTTGAATATCATTTTCTATAAACATCTTCGTTGGCAGTAAAAGGTTCATCTATGGTGCAAAAATATAATCATTGGTATATCCAAAGTATCAATTAATGTTAGTCAAATGCATTCGAATAAAACTATTAATGATACACTACTGCTACTACTACTACTACCATTAATACACTACTACTTCTACTACCACTGATAAACTACTACTGATTTACTTACATAAATTATTTTTTTATATAACTCATTATGTGATTATGTAAAGAGAAATTATAAAGATAACAATTATTAAATCAATCAAATTAAATCAGTTAAAAAATGTTAATAAAGATTGTTTTTAGTTTTGTATAAATAATGTCTAAATAGAATATTCCAATCGTGAAAAAAAAAGCTGTAAAAATAATTTTATTTGCACAATTTGTGGTCACCAAGACTTTGATGCAACTACTTGCGAAAATATTGCATTTGTTAAGTAGAACGCCTCAAATGATCTTCCGAAATTTGATGTAATTCATGGCTTCATAGTGGTACTTTGAAATTAAAAGAACACGAATTGCTTGTTAAATCGCGATTTCGTGAGCCACTGCCACGGCGATTAAAGTTTAAGTGGTTGTTTAGATTGCAAGTGCAATACCGCCATTAGTGGTTACAAATACATTTTTAGCTAACATCTTAGAATGAAAACGAGACAGCTTCTGATATAAAAAGGTAAGTCATTCTCGAGGAACGGATTACTTGCTCGTTGATGGCATTATGCAGCCAGTCAGATGGGTAAGCGTTCGAATAAGAAGTTTTGTTTTTGTGAGCTTAGAGTCTTTTTTTGAGACGAACGATCGTTGAAATTTAAATTAATCTATTATTATTATAAAGTTTGAACAAGATTCAGTGTACTAAAATCATTCATTTTTTAGGTATCAATATTGATCTGTGTTATTAGTTGTCAAAGTGTCTACAGTCAATATAGAGTGCAAAATGCAGGATATTCATACGAAAGACCGAGGGTACCTTTTCCCTTACCAACGCAAACGGCGCAACCACCAAGTCCGAGTTTACCACCTCGACCACCGCCTCCTCCAACGTACAATTATCCATCTCCTACACCAAGCCGACCACCACCAACAACCAGGCCACCCCCAAGACCACAACCACCAGTAACATATAATTATCCTTCGCCACCGCCACCTCCTCCCCCACCACCACCTCCTCCTCCTCCTCCTCCCCCTCCTCCAGTAACTTACAATTATCCATCTCCACCTCCCCCACCTCCCNTCCGTCTCCACCGCCACCACCACCACCGCCACCACCTCCTCCTCCTCCTCCTCCACCACCACCACCCCCTACTCAATCATACTTACCACCCGTGGTTATAACTAGACCACCACCACCACCACCGCCACCTCCTCCTCCGCCACCTCCTCCTCCCCCTCCTCCTCCGCCTCCACCACCACCACCAACAAGACCACCTCCACCGCCTCCTCCTCCACCACCTCCTACTCAATCATACTTACCACCAGTAGTTATAACTAGACCCCCTCCTCCTCCACCTCCACCGCCACCGCCGCCACCCCCTCCTCCTCCTCCTCCACCACCACCTCCACCACCACCACCTCCACCACCACCACCACCGCCGCCGCCACCTCCTCCTCCTCCTCCTTCTCAGCCCCCACAATCTTATCTTCCACCAGTTACACCAACGTATAGTCCACCACCAAGTATTTCAACCCCAGCACCTACTTATTTACCACCGTATAGCGGCAATCAAGCATACTCGTCAACACCTTATGCTGATTTATCGTCTACAAGTCCATCTTATTCAACTTTTGGCAGTACTGCTTTTTCATCGGCGTCAGCTTCTTCATCAGCCGTGAGTTCAAATTTTCCAACCACTTTATCAAGTAGTACAATGCCATCGTCAACTGCATCTTCGTCATCTTTGACAGTAACTTCTACGCCCGACATGATATCCAATGGATCGCCAATAAGTTCTTCTACAACCATTTCTAACTTACCAGAAGCAGTTATGTCATCGACGACATTTAGCACAAGTACTACAATGCCTGCGAGTGCATCCTCTTATTCTGAATCACCGGTTTCAAGTACTGTTTCTTACGACAATGTAAACTCGATAAGTGATTCGAATTACAATTATCCATCGCCGGCAGCTAATTTTATGGATGGCACTTCCGCGTCTACAATTGCCCAAGAGATGTCTAGCGTAACTACCGAAGCAACAGCACCGCCTACTGCGTACAGTGCATCCACGAGTGCAAGTTATAGTAGCCCTTCATCGCAGGCAGTATCAGTGCAAGAAAGTTCAATGTCAACTTTTACCGAAGCACCTGCCGTCTCCAGCACTCAACCTTCAACAGTAATATCTTCGACACCGACAAGTGTTGAAACATACTCTCCGACTACTCAGTCGGTAGCATCCAGTACGCAAGCGATTCCTTCGACCACCTACGATTATTCTGCACCCTCGGTACCATTTTCCCTACCAACGATGACCTCCACAACGTCGACTCCCTCAACGATCCAAATAAGTTCTGTTACACCCACTTCACCCACGACGTATTCTACGACACCAACGACGACAACGCAAGCGCCAAGCTCGACACTATCGACTACCGAATATCCATCAACACCAAGCCCACAGCCCTCGTCTCCAGTAACTTACGATTATTCGACACCTTCGGTACCCTTGCCTGTGCCAACGACTGTGACACCGTCGACCGAGACGTCGACAGTTGTAACAAGTGCCCCGACTTCGCCCACGACAAGCGCGTTCGTGCCGACCACTCCGATGACGACCGTTTATTCGACGCCCGCCCCGACAGTTTCGACCACGGTAACGACCACAACTCCTTCTACCACCATGGCCACGACTTATTCGCCCAGGCCATCGTCGACTGTCACGATACCCAGCGTCTCGACCGAGTCGACGCCGGTGACTTACGATTATCCAACGCCGAGTACTACTACGCCAGCGCCACCGAGGCCAACCGCTCCCAGCACGCCTTATTATCCTCCGCCGCCTCCGCCGCCGCCGCCACCACCACCGCCAAGACCAGCTCCTGTGCCGACTTACAATTATCCAGTACCCACGGCGCCGCCTGCGCCAACTCGATTGCCGTCTCCGAGACCGAGGCCGACGAGACCGAGGCCCGTTATCACACCGAGACCGCAGCCACCGAGAGCTTCTTATCTTCCGCCTCAGAGGGTACCGACTAGACCGCCCCCGCCACCGCCATCGCCGACGCCGTTCGAGAGCCGTTTTTATTTGCCGCCAGCACGACCGGCGCCTTCTTATTTGCCTCCAGTGAGATAAGTATTATTTAAGAGTAAAAAGAACAAGTCGTCGTAGAGGCCCGTATCAAAGAGTATTATTGTCAACACTATGCATATAAATATCTATCATGTTTATCATTCTAAACTAGTAAGAGAATATTTTTTTAAAAAATATATAAAATAATTTTATGATTTTATGAAGAAAAATCAGATGTATTATTAACTTGATCAATTTAAATAGCACTGTATACCTGACATTTAACACAATGATAAGAAGTGAAGATTGAATAAAAGTAATTGATTAATTATTTTCGCATTTTTAATAAATATCCATTAATTTAAATTGCAAACTTTGTAAATCGCTTAAGGTAGTTCCCTCAGACCTGACCGTCAAATTTGGGCATATGTCTAGCAAAAATCTGAAAAATTTATACGCTTTCCTTGGCAAATTCTAAGCTTTTTTTGTTCTTTTAAAATTTTTCGTAGAGTTGATACTTATTGAGATAAAAAATCGCAAAGATTCTTTACTTAAAATTGTTTAAATTTGAATCGTTTATAGCTCGTGAACAATAGATTTTAGAGAAAATTTGTAAGAGCACTTTTTTGTTTAAAATGACCCTGAAAACCTTAAAAAGTTGGTTTCAGGTCAAAAAGTCAAAATTTTTATTTTTGCAATGTTTTTACATTAATTTTTTTCAAAAACTGTTTGGTCAAGTTTTTCCAGTTTTTGAGCTATGTTTCAGTACATACTGAACAATAATCTCCTAGTTTTTGAAAAGATTTTATCGATGCGTTTTTTTTAATCCCACAAAATAGCGTCTTTTCGACACGCTCGCATATGTGACATCGCCATGAAAAGCCGATATCTTTCAAATTCTTATAAAGTTCAGCGCCTACAGACGGTTATACCGCCTTACATCAATGACAGACTTGTTACTCAAAAACTTCTGAGCGCGATACTTTTAAAAAAAAGAGCTTTGAATTGTTTCGTGCATTTTATAAATAAAATGCAACACTATAAATTAAATATTATCTTTCTTCCAAATAGTTGTTAATAATCTTAACGATTATTTATGATATTATCCCTGAATGTATTTTACACCTTCTCCTACGACATGCAGATGATAAGATGCAGCAAAGTGCAAGTGAATGGTTCATAGCATTGATATATTTCAAGATAAGTAACAAATAACTATTATAATTTTAAAATCAAACGATTAATACTAAAGCTTTTACGAATGAAATAAAGAACATGGGTGGAAGAGAGTGACTAATGTCATATTTACGCGTTCGGATCATGTTAAACCACTGGTAGCTCCTACCACACACATAGCCGTTGTTAAAAAGCAGTATCGATATGGCATATAATAAGCTCAGTCTCGTCCCGGCCGCAAAACGAATCACTGCTCCACCCAGGTTCGACCAATTTGTTCTACATCTATTATTCAAAATGTGAGTACAATAAATTATTCTGTTAAACCAACTTTTACTACTTTTCTTTTCCTGTAACTATGCTTTTTATACTTATATTATAATAAAATATATATGATTATCAAAAATATTGATGACTGATCGTCACTGCCACGGTGCAATAAACAGTATTCTGTTTTGCACTCGTGAAAGTGATAAAATAAACTTATTAATAAAAAGGTAAAATCATTTCCAAAATGCAAGCTTGCCACACATATTTGAGCGAAAACCAGTGCTACGAGCCCTTCCGGCTCAGCACAACATGCAAGGCCAGTGCAATTCACATTGCAAAAAGACACTTTGACAATTAATTTCTCTATTAATTTACAACAAATTATAATTATAACGCTCATGTCGCTCCCGCGACATGACACATAGGGATCCCATGTTAAAGTATTGAACTTTGATTAATTATATTTCGGAAATGGTTTGGTTAAAATTCCTGAAATTTCTCACACATATGAAAAGCATTGTCAATAATATCCTTCCTTAAAAAAATGATGTGAAGTCGTTTTATTCGTCACCCCATTGGTCGAGGAGTAGGCCAGGGATTATAGCTAAAAAAGAGGTAATTTTTGAGCAAGAAAATTCCTGCAATCTAACCCAGTAGATGTATAAAGTATTGAAAATGTTGCATTGTGGTGGAAATGTACCAAACAAAAATTGTTTATAACAAAATTGGAAAAATAAGCAAAAAAGTGTTTTTTTCGGTTTTCGGACGAAACGTTTTGAGTGCAAAGGGAAAGTTGTAGGTAATCGCAAGACCTTTAAAATGACGCGTCTACCGATTAAAAAATCCTAATTTTCATCGAGATATTCACGAAAAACCGCAAGAAAAGCCATGATTTTTCGAAAAGTCATATCTCCCTTACTTTTTATCGTACAGAATTAAGATTTTACGAGAAAGTACTTTGAATCATCTTCAAAACGCAGAAAAAAATTCAAATCTCTAAGACTTATAGTTTTCTTGTAATCGCTCATTCAAAATTTAATTTCAATTTTTTTCATGTTTTCTCAAAGCTCATTCTTGCCCAGAGGAATAATTAATCTTAATTTAAACAATGGTTTTAAAACCTCCAAGTCTTTCTCTACAAGTGCCATGAACATTTCCTATCTCCAAAATGCATTGTACTAGCTGAAAAAGTGATTCGTAACTGGAGCGTTTGCGAATATTTTCACCTAATCGAGCGAAGTCGAGAGAAGTGGGGGTAACTCCGCGTGCGAGGAGGCAGTTTTCACTCGAGCCGCGCTCGACTAGGTGCAAATATTCGCAAACGCTCCAGTTACGAATCACTTTTTCAGCTAGTACAATGCATTTTGGAGATAGGAAATGTTCATGGCCCTTCTAGAGAATGACTTGGAGGTTTTAAAACCATTGTTTAACTTAAGATTAATTATTCCTCTGGGCAAGAATGAGCTTCGAGAAAACATGAAAAAATTGAAATTAAATTTTGAATGAGCGATTACAAGAAAACTATAAGTCTTAGAGATTTGAATTTTTTTCTGCGTTTTGAAGATGATTCAAAGTACTTTCTCGTGAAATTTTAATTCTGTACGATACAAAGTAAGGGCGATATAACTTTTCGAAAAATCATGGCTTTTCTTGCGGTTTTTCGTGAATATCTCGATGAAAATTAGGATTTTTTAATCGGTAGACGCGTCATTTCAAAGGTCTTGCGATTACCTACAACTTTCCCTTTGCACTCACATCGTTTCGTCCACCATGTTTCGTTGAAAACCGAAAAAAAACACTTTTTTTGCTTATTTTTCCAGTTTTACAGACGCCATTTTGTTAAAAACAATATTTGTTTGGTATATTTTCACCACAATGCAACATTTTCAATACTTAATACATCTATCGGGTTAGATTGCAGGAATTTTCTTACTTACCAAAAAATCTCTATTCCCCGGCCTAGAGTAACTGCGCCTCGCTTCATGATTGGTCGGAATCTCGCGTCGGTCGTTGATATAATTATTTTAGTGGGAAAACTTAAATGTGGCATCTGATTAAATGTTTATATTTGGAAGTCATTGGTCATTTTAATTGCAACTTGATTAGTTGGAGCGCGCGCGAGCGCGTTTCATATCACTAGTGCGGTTAAAATTTCAAGACCCGTTATCGATAGTCATTTTTTTGAGGGAACTACCTTAAGGGAACATATACACCTTAAACTCAAAAAAAAATTTATTGCTTTATTAAATAGAATTTTTTCGTTCCTTTCCATTGCCTTTTTCGAAATTCCAAAATTTTGATTTTGCCCTGAGATACAGCTGTTTCCGTGAACCCTTTTCCTATACTTTACGTGTTAAATTTTTTTTTCTTTTGAGTTTTCTGGCGTTTTACGTTTTTACCAAAGTGCACATCAATAGTAACATTCAGAGCGTACCGATTGAGTTACAGCACCAGGGTCGTGTACACTTCTTCAGAACATCAATGGTTACAGTCACTACCTCGGTTGAGACGATCGAACCAGTAGGTCGCTCTCAAACAGTACTTTTATGACTGAAATTTCGGTAAATACGAAAAATGGAAAAAAATGTGTGCTTAACTGTTCATGCAGAGCAATTTGCCCGTTCGATCGTCTCATCCGAGGTAGTGACCGTAACCATTGATGTTCTGAAGAAGTGTACGCGACCCTGGTGCTGAAGCTCAATCGGTACCCTCTGAAAGTTACGATAGATGACCAAAAACACTACTCGCCAGAAAACGCAAAAGAAGAAAAAATTTAACACGTAAAGTATAGGAAAAGGGTTCATGGAAACATCTGTATCTCTGGGCAAAATCAAAATTTTGGAATTTCGAAAAAAGCAATGGAAAGGGACGGAAAATCCTACTCAATGAAGCAATAAAAAAAATTTCGAGTGGTGTATGTGTCCCCTTCAAAAATACTATGCACGACCACCACTCAATACACATCTAAAGATGTATATAAGAGAGTCTTGAATATGTGGCATTTCACGTCAACTCTCCTAGTGCCACGCGGTGCGGCAAAATTAAGTCAAATCACTAAATTTGTAAATCGCTGTAAAAGTACTAAAATGCACCTAGAGAAAAAAATGATTACTATACATGATTTCGATGGGAAATTGCCTCAGCTTTTTGATGGTGAGGTCAGATTTTCTGAAATTTTCCGTTTTACCCGGGAAAATGGCTGGGAAAACTTTAAAGTCGATTATCTCAAAAACTTCATTTTTCAGATTTTTTTAAATAGCCTAGATCGAAAGATCAGGAAATTTTCCATCGATATAGATATTTTCCAAAGAGGCGAATAGATCGGTATAGATATTTTCAAGAGAGGTATAGCTAGAGAAAGAAGAAAAAACGTGGTTTTTTCGGGAGCGCGGGCGGCTGGGCATGCAAAACCCACGTAAAAGCCACGTTTTTTCTTCTTTCTCTCGCTATATCTTTCTAAAATCAAAAAACACCTCTCTGGAAAATGTCTATATCGATGGAAAATTTCCTGATCTTTAGATCTAGACTATTTAAAAAAATCTGAAAAATGACATTTTTGAGATAACCGACTTCAAAGTTTTCCCAGCGATTTTCCTGGGTAAAACGGAAAATTTCGGAAAATTTGACCTCCCCATCGGAAAGCTGAGGCAATTTTCCATCGCCATCATGCAATCATTTTTTTCTCTTGATGCATTTTAGTACTTTTACAGCGATTTACAAATTTAGTGATTTGACTTAATTCTGCCGCGCCGCGCGCCACTGGGAGAGTTGACGTGAAATGCCACATATCAGCCTCATTAAAAACAATTGTCTTGTGACCAATAAAAAACAATAACAGTCACAATTTCTTGAATGTTATAAATTAAACAATAATTAAATTGTATTTATATGATAATTTTTGAAGTATTACTTACATTTTCCATCTAAATTTGTAGATTTGACAATAGTTGTATACTTCCTTACTCTCTCTGCATCTTTAGGATTGTGGAAAAGAATGAGAATCCTTCTTCGGTTAATTCTTTTTTTTAATGCATTTATGCCATGCGTAGATGATGCCTCTTTCTAGATTACTCTCCTTTTGAATGAACTTTTGATTATTTTAACTGATATTTCTCCATGTTTTACTCAAAAGGTAGGTTAGACATCGAAAACTGGTTAGCAAATGATCTATGACTTATTTAAGCTGTTAGAACAATAAAAGTAAAAAACAAATTTCTAACATTTTGGCGTTTCATTTCAGCCAATGTACTGTACTTGCTATATGGAGCACTGAGTGCCTTTCTCCATCAAACACGGAAATTGGCATTTAACATTAATATAAATAACACTTAATATTTGATAAAAATAAATGACATTAAACGTTAAACCGTTTGATATCCATCTTCTATCATGGTTTTATATATCCACATATGACTCTTACTTCCTCCTTATTTTTCAGTTTTTTTTTCAATCGCATTTGCATTTACATTTTTTGTAAGAAAATCTCTTAAATCCTATACAAAATATCGTTTGCTTTTTTTTACCTCGTTTATTATCTATATCAAAGCAATACTGAAATATATTGTGGATTTTATTGGAACATCTGATCATTTTCCTATCTAATATACGTCTTGAAACATCAGGATCAAAGACGAAATCGAAAGGCGAAATGCACAAGCATACATCTCCACTCTCCTGCGGCTAAACTGCCAAGCTTCTATTATGCGTATTAGTCTGGATGCTGGTCACATTTGAGTGAACTTGCGAGATCCCTTCGGCGAGCTGACGGATTGCTATGTTTATTGGATCGTTGAAACCGAATTTGAATGTCACCAGGCTGAATTCCTGGTCAATTTTTTTTTATTAACAAATTAATTGTTTAAACGGCCATATCTTGTAAAATATTAAAGATGGATTAAAACAATTTGTTTTTATTTTGTTTGTCTTTAAAAAACAAAAAGATTGAAGTATATTAATTGAAAATCTATCCACTTGCAAAAAGTTGTGCAATAATTAGTGCAAAATTACTAGAAATACGTCCTTTTTTATCTTTCAATCTCTGTGACTTGGCTCGTATTAGTGCGATCGAGCTCATTGACATCTCATCTCAATGGTAATAACTTACACAATGATGTAGAATAATTTTTATGTTCGTAAAATTTTTAATAATGCAGTTTGTAGACGTTTATAAACTTAATTTTATGGCTCTGACGTACTTTCCATTTGTTTATAAGCGTTTTTCGCTGAGATAAATTATTGGAACAAAGTGGGAACTCAGTTCAAATGAAAGTACAATTAAAAACAAAAATTTTAAGCTATTTTGGAAGGTAATCGGTCAAGTACATGCCAAGTTACAACCTTCCAACAGTTCATGTTGCCTCAGTGCGTCAAGCGATCGCTCGTTTCTACGCCCAAACTTCGAAAACTGTTACTTGGCGCTAACTTGACTGCTTACCTTTCAAAATAGCTTAAAATTTTTGTTTTTAATTGTACTTTCATTTGAACTGAGTTCCCACTTTGTTCCAATAATTTATCTCAGCGAAAAACGCTTATAAACAAATGGAAAGTACGTCAGAGCCATAAAATTACGTTTATAAACGTCTACAAACTGCATTATAGAAAATTTTACGAACATAAAAATTATTCTACATCATTGTGTAAGTTATTACCATTGAGATGAGATGTCGATGAGCTCGATCGCACTAATACGAGCCAAGTTACAGAGATTGAAAGATAAAAAAGGACATATTTCTAGTAATTTTGCACTAATTATTGCACAACTTTTTGCAAGTGGATAGATTTTCAATTAATATACTTTAATCTTTTTGTTTTTTAAAGACAAATAAAATAAAAACAAATTGTTTTGATCTATCTTCAATATTTTACAAGATATGGCCGTTTAAACAATTAATATGTTAATAAAAAAAAATTGACCAGGAATTCGGCCTGGCGACATTCAAATTCGGTTTCAACGATCCAAGAAACATAGCAATCCGTCAACTCGCTGAAGGGATCTCGCAAGTTCACTCATATGTTACCAGCGCCCGGACTCTATGATGAAGTCCAAGTGCGAGAAATGTTTATTCATGCAAGTCTCAGACTAAAAAAAAAAAATCTTTTACACCTACTAGTCAAATTTGGGATGGAAAAAATCGAAACTTTTCCTATGTCATGCCTAAGTCCGAATTTACACCTAGAGCACCGATCGTGTCACCCGAAAAGATGATCTTTCGAAAAAACGTTGACTTCCTCAAGAAAAGTCATCGCCGAGTACTTACTCATTCCTACTACCCCATCGTGCCACCTGGAGAAATTATACCTTGCGAAAAAACGACCTCCTCGGGGAAAGTCATCGTCAAGGACGTACTCATACCTAGTGCCCCGTTGCGTCACACGGAGAGATAATTTTACGCAAAAACGTCGACTTCCAGCGGTAAGCTAGGTAAGGTAGCTATGCCCATCTATGCGTTAGACGTGAACATACCCGCATCTGCTTTTTAAATTACTATATAACACATCGACGGAGTATATAGCTCGTGAACATAGCCAATGGTCTGAACCACTTTTTGATCTCAACACTTTTTAGCAGGTAAGAATTTTAGCGAAGTTTATTTTTTGTTTGCTATAGAATGTCATTTATCCGACCGACACCACTGTTGTTGCACTAGTCAAGATATCGAATCGTAAGTTTCAACATTTTAAACATACTTTTATTTAAATAAATTAATAATTAGAATATTATTGCAATGATTTTTTTTGTTCAGCAGTGATGATTCCGTCGGAGAAATTTACATACTCTGCACTAAAAAGTAAAATTCGCCCAAAAAAGAGTGAAATGTTCACTTTACTCTATTCAAAAGTAAAAATTAGCGAGATTTTACTTTTGGGGGGGGGGGGGGGGACTATGACTAAAAAGAGTAAAATAGGCTTTTCTTATTTTTCAAGTGAAGAATCTGCTGAAGCGCTGTCTCAAAATTCAAATATATTTCCCAAAAAAGTAGATTTATTTAACTGGCGCATAATAATATGATTTAGTCCCTAGATTTTTCTTCGAATAAAGAAATAATCATGTAAATTAAAGATTATTTATACCTTCACTATTTTTGAATCGTAAGTTACTTTTCCATACACGCATTTTCAGTTTGATATTCATTCAGATAATATAAGCTAACCATGACATATCTACTTCGTAATGTTACTTGTAATTATCTATATTATTTTATAATACAATATTAATAATCAAGAAGCTCGTTGAGAGTGGAACGATCGATTTTTTTTCAAATTTCTTCGAGCAGTGAGAAGCTGAGGATAAAGTGTTGAATAATTTACTAAACTATTTTCACTTCATGCTTGTAATAATAATATCGCAATTCTACTACGTTATAATCTTTGTGCTACGTGATTGATAAACATTGAATCTTGAATAGTTGATGATATTTAATTATTTGATTAATATGTATCTCTTAGTAATAGTTAGTTTGTACGCTGCTTGTTTTTCCGTTAAATCAAAAATATGAATGTGAGTACATTATTTACTGCTTCGATTATTAGGTATGTTACTTATGGAATTTTATTCATTATCTCTTTCAGCTTTCGTACATGAGCTGTGACGAGATAAAACTATTTACTCGGACAAGGAATAGACGCCGATATTGCCGAAATATTTCGAGAAATATGCGTCGCAAGTAGCGTACAGGTTCATTATTACAAGAAATATTACGAAGTAGATCTATCATATTTAGCTTATATTATCTGAAAGAATAGCAACCTTAAGATGCGTGTATGCAAAAGTAACTTACGATTCAAAAATAGTGAAGGTATGAATAATCTACAATTTATATGATTATTTCACCATTCGAAGAAAAATCTAGGGACTAAATCATATTTTTATGTGCCAGTTAAATATATCTACTACTTTGGGAGAAATATTTGAATTTTGAGACAGCGCTTCAGCAGATTCTTCACTTGAAAAATAAGAAAAGCCTATTTTACTCTTTTTAGTCATAGTTCCGCCCCCCCCCCCCCCCAAAAAAAAANNNTGAACATTTCACTCTTTTTTGGGCGAATTTTACTTTGTAGGGCCGAGTATGTTAATTTCTCCCACGGGATCTCCACTGCTGAAAAAGAAAACAAAACATTGCAATAATATTCTAATTATTAATTTATTTAAATAAAAGTATGTTTAAAATGTTGAAACTTACGATTCGATATCTTGATTAGTGCAACAGCAGTTGTGTCGGTCGGATAAATGATATTCTATAGCAAACCAGAAAATGACCGGTCTTATCTAGCTTTTCTTTCACTCCCTCTTGCATTGCCTTGCCTGATGCATAAGACAATTTGAACGTGTGCATGTTGGCTGCTACAACCTTAATATTGCGTGTGTGAAATCAGTTTTTCAAAGTTAATATTAAAAAAGTGTGCTTAAAAGTTTTCCAGTTTGATACAACCAAAAGGTTTACTCTAAAGAGATATTTCAAAGGAGCTACTACAGACTAAGTTTGGTACAAAATTGTACATCTCATACGTTCAGATAAGAACGAAGCAGTATGGATGCGCACATGTGTAGGTGAGCACAGCGCAGTATGAGAGAGAGAGAGAGAGCACGCATAAGCAAGTGAAGCTCGGTTTCAGTGAGATGATAGCTTCTACGTACTGTTTTTTGGCATGTGCATATAATATGTAGAAAATAAATGAAGAAATTGGTTTTCGTGAAAAATCATTATACGAGAGGTAGGCACAACAATTGTAATAAACAGATGAGCGTATAATGAATGGCGCATAGAAATGCATTCTTCAAGTTAACAAGAGTTGCAAGCATTATGCATTAATGCATATAGGAACAGTACATAAGCTGGGCAAATATCAAGTTCGAGGCAGATCGGATATCACAGTTGAGTACGGCAGAGCTATGCCAAGATGCATAAGACTTCCAACTATTGTCATGAACGAAACTCTGCCCGATCATAATTATAACTACCGAGTGAAAAGTACAAGTGCTCTCGAGGAGCCACTCGTAGCGTCATTTATTTCGATCTCGAACTGAACGCTTATGTATCGACTATATCGCAGCAAGTATATTATAGTAATGTAGTAAGCATTTATATGGTAAACTGTTGTACGCACCTGTACATATGGTGGTAGTCATTAAGGCGCATTATATGATTTTTGTATACGCAATGAGCTGACAAGTTTTTCGGTGCATATATGCATAAGAGTACATCTGCAAAAATATTTGTTTACCAGGAAAGTTCATTATGACGGAACAAAGCTTAACGAGAATGTAAGAAGTGTTAAATTCTTGCATTAAGATCGAGCACAAGGTAATTTTGAAAGCGTTGTTCATTCTGTAAAAAAAGGAGTCTTTTAAATTAAGTAAATCTTCTCAGTAAATGCTTATTTCTACTCACTCTAACTAGCAAAACTCCTTTTCACATCGTAGGCTGGAAATCCACGTCACTGTTTTTCTGATGCTTGAAATAAGAGTGGAGCTATTTTTTTATTTGTGCTAGTCTCTCTTCTTTTTGGCCCATCGGTCTTGAAAAAAAATAAACATGCAAGCCCAACAAAAGTGGACTGCTGGATCTGCATAAGATATTTTGCCACGCAAACAAGAAGTTGCTGCAATTAAAAAATACACATACTTATTATGCACTGTCCCTGAAAAAATTAAGAGTATTTTAGCAAATTATTCTCACACCTGTGCATTTAAAAGCACAGGTACTAGGTATAGAGATATTAAGAAAGAGAGACCTTGATCAGGTTCCCCGAGCGATAGATACAGGACACAAAAATTATCGTAGAGAGCTCTTTTTTTTTAAATTATATATTTTTTTTCAGTAATATTTAGTGTTACGCTCAAGTACTACTGGTAACTCGATATTGACTCCAACCTAATCATATTATACATGAATTTGAAGAGGACTAGATTTTCAAAAAATTAAAAAAAAATCGTGTTGATACGATAAATATAGCCCAAGATAGAAGCATTTGAAAATCGACCAAATTTCGATGGAATCGCGATAATTTTGTTGAAATAGTGTAGTAAATACAATTGATAAAATTCAAATAAAGAATGAAAATATTTTAGTGCAACATTATTCATTTGTTTTATCTAGTCGGCTATATTAAAAACAGAATTCATTGAAAGTTTGAATATGCCGCATATATATGCGTGCTGAGCAGTTATTACAACTGTTTAGCGCAGTGAATAGACCTTAGCCAGATTTTTACACAACCCTGTCAGCCAGAGTCCTGCCAAGCAGAAATATGCGCGAAGGATGTGCGCCAAAGCATAAACATCAATCTCGTACTTACGCATCCGAAGCCCGGGAAAACTTGGTAGAGACCCCACACTGATTGCGCTAAGGAGAAAGACCCACCAACACTCCTTCCCCTTCTCCGATCGTTTCATCTCTCTCTCTACCTTTTAAGGCTGCTTGTTTACGCTGAAACATACAATTAAAGAAAGCCGTGTCTAAATGACTAATAATGATACTCAATTTACATTAGTTACATCAGTCAATTTACCGAATCCGGGTAAATCGCTAATTGCATACAAGCATATGTTAAGTTGATTTGTGTTTTTTTCTCACCGCTGTGTAATTTTCCAAATATTTCACTCATTGTAAAGGTAAAGTATGTTTATATATAATTAAACACTGGCTAACTGTTAGTTTGAAATGTTTACAAATGCGTATTTTTTCGTTCTTTTTTATGATTGGCACGATAGGAGATTGCCATTTCACTTGTTTTCACACGCTTGATGTTCCCTAAATATACCCGGGAAAACTGATAATCGAGTCCGTATACGCGCAAAAAACGCCGCAGTGCGCGTGTATCGTGACACGAGCTGAAGAACGCGCGCCCTATGACTAGCTTTTTTTACCGCGCACGCGCCTTAAAGTTTGCAGGAAACTTGCATTCGCATCCTTCTTCCGGTCTGTTTACGTCCTTCTCGCTGGTGACACAAAATGGCGGTTGTCATGTACTCGTACAAAGGAGATGCTAGACCGCACGGAGACAAGCAAGGGCCCGCGTTTCTTTTCATAAATTTACGTTCGCGCAAGAACTCTAAAATGGCACGTATACTCGATACGTTTGACTCGCGACAAGATGTGTTTTACTCTACGACTCGAGAGATAAACCAGTAAAAGTACTTACTCGTAGCTGTCTCCTTTTTACGACATGGTAACTCTATGGCTCAAAACGTCGATGGCACTCTAATTTTTTTCAATTATTATTTTTTGTACGCAACACCTTTATTTTGCACAAAGCAATTCACTGCTCTCACTTCCTTACGGGCTTAAGGCCGATAACCTGTTGCAGAGAATATTATTCGAGTAAGCGCAATGAATGCGAAAGAAGCAGGATTATAAAAAAGTTATAGAGGCACCGTTTTTATTTTATAAAATAAACACTTTTTGTTATTAACTTGAGACGCGAGAATAGCTATAAAATTATAAATGTGTACTGAAAGCTAGAAAATAAAAGTCGCAGTCTTGTGTAGATACGAGTGTACTCGCCCAAGGACTGGCTCAAAGTGACTATGCGCAGCGTTAAGGTAGTAAAATTTCGCCCTCAAAAAGTTTAGGTCTGTTCCAAGCGCTACGCATTACCATCTATAGCATAATGAGCGGCAAAATTGAATATGAAACTAGCGAATTACTTCGCTCGCTCACGATAGTCAGGGTTTTGTAAGAATTTTTGAGAAAGCAAGAAATATAAAATAGGTTTCCACAAGGTATATACCAGGTATATAGAATGTATATACCTTGTACAATGTACATACCTTGTAAATACAAGGTATTTATTATATTCCTTGTAAATACAAGGTATTTGATATATATATACCTTGTAAAATATAATAAGTTTTTTTTTTGTTTTAGTCAACGATTTTCCAGATTTTTTGGGGAGGCCAGAACTTTTAGCGCGAGACTCATTCAACGCGTAATATATAGATATCTGATTCGGAAAAGAATGGAATAAATATGAATTGAATATTATTTATACATTTTTAAATTTAACCAATTGTGATCTAAACACAAAGTGAAATAAAAATTTTTTTCTTAATTGAGTACTTTTTTAAAATCATTATTGTATGATACATTTATATCGCAATATTCAACTAATTGATTCCTCAAAATATTCTTTCTCGTCCAGTCATTAAATTGGTTAATGCAAAAAAATATAAATGAATTATTATCTAGAAAAAAAATCATAATTTTATTATTTATATCGTTTAAAATTGATACGATTAGAGTCTTTTATGTTACGTTGAAATAGTGTTTTTTAGCGTCGTTTGATTGATTTTTTTTGTCTGCCTCAGTTTACATAGCAAAAACAATGAATTTGCCAACGAAAAGTGACAGAGGGCTCACTTCTGCAGATTTGACTGATACCCGAAATCAAAAATTTATATTTTCTTACGTTACATCAATTTCTCTATAGTTTGTCAAACCTAAGGAATAAGGAAATAGATTCAAACACCTGATATCATAATTTTATGCTAACTATAGTTCTAAAGAGAAAGACATCTATTTTTTGGTAAGTACCTGTGTTGAAATTCGTCGTATGGGTCGTCTTAATCGAGTTGAGTGTTACCTGGTTATTCCTGGTCAACGATTATTTCGAAATATTTATTCATGCAAGTCTCAGACTAAAAAAAAATCTTTTAATCTTTATTTACCTATAAACCAATGAGATTGTAGCAACTTACACGCTCACAACTAAATTGTCTTATGCATTAAGCAAGGCAATGCAGGGGGAGGGGGGAGAGTGAAAAAAAGCCGATCGGCACAGGGCTGGTCATCTTCTGCTTTGCTATAGAATGTCATTTGTCCGACCGACACCACTGTTGTTGCAACACTCAAGATGTCAAACTGCAAGATTCAACATTTTAAACATACTTTTATTTAAATAAATTAATAATTAGAATATTATTGCAATGATTTTTTTTGTTCAGCAGTGATGATTCCGTCGGAGAAATTTACATACTCTGCACTAAAAAGTAAAATTCGCCCAAAAAAGAGTGAAATGTTCACTTTACTCTATTCAAAAGTAAAAATTAGCGAGATTTTACTTTTGGGGGGGGGGGGGGGGGAACTA